>NW_028229609.1:0-223803 GCF_053477565.2 Lygodium microphyllum | reverse complement strand
ATTTTGACATCTGCTTCAACTTCATAGTCTATTGTATACCATGAAAGTAATCTTGTCTCAAAAATCTCGGCATTATAGATGGAGAGTTATGGATTTTTTCCTATATGATCGCAATCACTTTTTGCAAATCAACTGCGATTCCATCTCCTAAAATCGAATGTTTGAGTAGCATGCCACCTTTACTTGCAAAGACACTCTTCATAGGGTTTGAAAACATAGAAATCTTCAAAAAAGACCCTCATAAAAGCTATCAAATATAGACCAAAAATTTCTTGCACATCCCATTGAAAGGAAGTGTGAGCATTTTTAAGGTTGAACCACATTACAATGCACATAAAGACTCCATAGGTAGTTATGAGTGCTATCTTTGACTGATCTTCACTGGACTTGATTGTAAAATTTACATGGTGTAGTGAACAAAATTTGAACAAGAGATAGAGAAAAGAGAGTACACAACAGATAAGAGGAGAACAATAAATTTCTTTAATTCCAAACAAGTTGATACAAAGATGGCTTTGTCCACTCGTGTGCTTCCAATGTGAGGCTTAGATGGTGATCTAGATAGAAGATAGGTGAAAAGCTTAAAGCTAGCTAGAATAACCTTGATTGGGTGAAAGGATGGATCATGAAAGCTATGAAGGGGTATACCTTTTATAGCCTATGAAGGGGGTCATGATCGATGATCTTCCATATGCATTTGTGTCTGTTGACCTTCCATGTGCACGTGTCTGTTGACCTTCCATATGTACATGTGTTTGTTGACATTTCATGTGCACATGTGTCTGTTGACCTTCCATCTGTACCTCCACTAGTTGGCCAGGTAATATTTCAAGAAATATTTTCCACCCCTAGCCAAGGGCTACTTCTGTGGCCCTCAGACCCAAAATAGGGGTCCCTAATAACTTCCTTACCCCACAACTCAATTTGGTATGCCTTGAGTTGCTAGCAGCTAAATTACTCTGTCTAACCCAAAGGCTAGACTTGCAACGGTCACCTTTTGGCCATTCGGTCACATAGACCTTATCTAACGTACAAGTCAGGACCCACCAATGTCCAAGCTCATACATGGGTTTTCCTCATAATGGGGGCCTTACAACTTTGAGCACCATGGATCATTGGTGGCACCTTATGAGCGTAGGGTGTTGAGCAAATCTAACACCTCCCCTCAATGTCCAGATGAACTAACTCCTTGGCCCAATGTCGAGTCTCTGAAGATAAAGGAGATCCTTTCGAGAGTGTTTTGGTGAAGATATTTGCTTCATTCTCCTCTGTTGGATAGTAGACCAGCTCCACTATCCCATCCTCGATGAAATTATGCACATAGTGATAGTGGATCTCTATATGTTTTGTGTGTGCATGAAACACTGGATTCTTGGCAATGGCGATGCAACTTTGATTGTCGCACCTTAGCACAGTCGAACCTTCATCTTACACTTCCATATGCCATAAGATCCTTCTTAACCATATTGCTTTAGATGCAGCAAAACGGATTGCCTTGTACTTTGCTTCTATAGAAGACAATGCCATTGTTGGTTGCTTCTTACTGATTCAAGAGAAAATTTCTAAATCTAAAGAAAAAAAAATTGGAAACTGAATTTCTGGAATCATTGTCTCTTGCCCAATTTGAGTCATAGTATCCCATAAGAGAAGTACCAGAACTATATGTGATACCATAGTCAAGAGGAGTTGCCTTCAAGTATCTGAGCACTCGCATCCTAGCCTTCTGATCACTCTCACAGGGTTTGTTTGAGAACCTGCTCAAAATTCCAACAACAAAACTAATATCTAGTCTAGTGTTGCACAAGTAGATCAAGCTGCCAACCAATCTCTTGTGCCTCCCAATGTCCGCTAGTGCTGATGTATCCTCAATGGATAACTTTGCATCGACCTCCATAGGTGTAGCTATCTCCTTGCACTCAGTCATACCAAATGCTTTCAAGATCTCCCATGCATACTTCTTCTGAGAGTTGAAAATCTTTCCTAGCTCATGCTAGATGTCAATCCCCAAACAATAGTGTAACAAGCCCAAGTCTATCATTTCAAACTTAGAGCTCAAAGCATTTCGAGTTTGGTTGATCATATCTTCATAATCACCTATAATAACATCGTCCATATATAAGACAATAACTACAGAATTTTCACCATCCCTGTAGACATGCAAGTTAGCATTTGAGGCACATCTTTTGAAGTTAAAGCTTAAAAAGAACTTTTCTATCCTGCTGCTAGTATCATGCCCTATGGACTTGTTTCAGCCCCCATACAATGCCTTCTTCAACTTACACACTTTTTTCTCAGAATGGGGGCCTCAAACCCTAGTGGCTGAACCACCTACACCTCCTCCTTGAGGTCACCATTCAAGAATACTAATTGAATATCCATTTGGTAAACTAGACACTTATTGAGGGCAACCATTGCAAGTACTGTGCAAATAGTGGTCATCCTGGCAGTTGGAGCAAATGAATTTTGAAAATCAAACCCTTAAACCTGCGAAAATACCTGTGCAACCGGTTTGACTTTGCACTTTTCTAATGTTCCATCAGCCTCGTACTTGTAGACTACAACATTTATAGCTTGCCCAAAAATGGTTTGGTAATCCCTTGCCTTTTAGCATGCACCTTGCCATCTCCACAATGGTGCAATTTTTGCATTCCACAACATCGTTCCATTGAGATATATGAGGTGTCATCAATTGATGCTTGATCCCTTTGCTCTTGCAAAAGGCTTCAAACTTCTTTGAGTTGAACTCACCATCACCATCTATTCTAAATTTCTTCACACTTTTTCCTATTTCATTCTCAACAAGTTTTAGAAACTTACCAAAAGCTTGAACCTTATCACGAAGGAAGTACACCCAGATCTTCCTACTATAGTCATCGGTGATCAACATGAAATAAGAAGATCCTCCAAAGGCTTGTGTAGGCATCTTACCTCACAAGTCAGCATGTATCAACTCTAGAGGAGCATTTGCTCTATTCTTGCTTTTTTGTGAAAATGCCTTTCTTTGTTGCTTGCCCATCATACAAGCTTCACATGGTTCCTTTAATTCAGTAACTGCAGGTAGGTGAACAACCATACCTTGCTTATGCATCTCCTTCAAAACTGCAAATCCAATGTGTCCAATGCTTTCATGCCAAAGCTTATTTGTGCCCACTCGAGTGGTGGCTGTAAGAGCACATAGCTTATATAGGTTGTTCTTCCTTTCTCCTTTGCCAACAACTTTGCCAACACTGTCAAGAATTTTTGCACCTATCTTGTTGAATGTCACTTCATGACCAAGATCAATTATGGCAGTAACTTATAATAGATTTCTCCTAATTTTTGAAACATATAACACATTTGAAAGCTTTTTGACTTCACCATTTGCAACAACAAAGTAAATAGTACCTATGCCCATAACAGGGCATTTTGCATTGTTTCCAACTGTCATAGTGATGGATTCTTGTAGAGGTTGCATAGATCTATATAGATCTTTCTTGTTGGTCATGTGATGGGATGCATCACTATCTAACACCCATGAATCAATGGTAGATTCTTCTTGTGTTGAGGAACACACTTCCTTGATGATTGCCATGAATAACTCCACCTCTGCTTTAGCCATGTTGGCTATCTCATTCCCCTTACTTTTAAGGGTACCACTCTTTTCATCTGCCTTCTTGACATGACACTTTGCAATTGTATCTCCTTTCTTCTTGTTGTAGGAACACTCTCTTTGAAATATATTCTTACCACCCTTCTTCTTTTTGTCACTATCATTTTTAGTGGAGGAGCCACCTTTGCCTTTTGCATTGGCGGATGCAACATCTCCATTGCTGCTTCCTTATCAGGCTTTCAGCCTCAACTCCTCCTCCATTAATAATAATGCACAAAACTCCTCAAAAGTTAAAGCTTGAGGTCTCACCTGAGTATTAAGGGTAGTTACCAATCCATCAAACTTTGGTGGACAGATCTAAAGATGCCTCCTCACTAGCTCCTCGCTAGTCTTTTGTATCCCAATGCCATCCATCTGGTCACGTAGATTCTTAATCCGAGTGATGAATGCTTTAGCCGTATCTCCTTCACAAAACTTCTTCATTGCTAGTTGTTTCTCTAGGTTTTGAATCCTTGTTGGATTTCGTGTTTCATACTGATTTCTCAGTACAGTCCACGCTTCTGATGCCTTGGTTGTATACTAAATCAAAGTCAGAATAGCTTGTAACTAAGGCACACAATGCACTGCATTCCTTCATTTCCAAGCTAGTAGAAGATCTGCATTTGGAGAAATCATCATATTCATATTTGATGGGTTGAGGGTCGATTGTGATTCTAGGTCAACAGTCCCTAGCACCATCTCTAGAATCTCATAAGAATCAAGGATTGTAGTGATTTTTAACTTCCACAAAGGATAGTTTGTACCATCTAACTTGTCTTTATTGAAGGTTGGTGGATGAATCCTCAGTGTTTGAATAGCGCTGGTACAACAACAATGCTTCCAGAACTGCTTCCTGATGCGTTAGAATTGCTTACGGAAGTCGACATTGCTCCTTCTTACTATTAAAGCCTTTACCTCTCACATACTCTTCGATCTCGAGAGCCCCTGGCATCTGATACCATATAAAAATTATATGACGTAGCGAATAGAATTTGAGCAAGAGATAGAGAAAAGAGAGTACGCAGCAGATAAGAGGAAAACAAAAAATTTCGTTAACTCCAAACAAGATGATACAAAGATGGCTTTGTCCACTCATGCACTTCCAATCATGTGAAACTTAGATGGTGATCTAGACATAGAAGGTAGTTGAAGAGCTTAAGGATAGCTGGAATAACTCTAATTGGGTGAAAGGATGGATCATGAAAGCTGTGAAAGGGTTTTCCTTTTATAGCCTGTGAAGGGGGCCATGATGGATGGCCTTCCAATGCACGTGTGTTTGTTGATCTTCCATATGCACATGTGTCTATTGACCTTCAATGTGCACCTCCACCAGTTGGCAAGGGAATGTTCCAAGGAATAGGAATATTTCCTACCCCTAGCCAAGGGCTACTTTTGCGGCCCTTGGATCCAAAATAGGGGTCCCTGATAACTTCCTTACCCTGCAACTCGATGTAGTGTGCCTTGAGTTGCTACCAGCTTTAACTACTCTGTCTTAGCTAAAGGCTAGACCCGCAATGGTTACCTTTTGGCCATCCAATCACATAGACCTCATCTGACATACAAGTCAGGGCACCGCCAATGTTGAGGCTCACACGTGGCTTCTCCTCATAATGGGGGCCTTACAACTTTGAGCACTCAATTACTATCTTGGTAAGGCAAGGGAAAAGGATTTGGAATAGTTATCTAATTTAGCTTCTAGTATTCAAAACAAATCTAGAGGTTCTTTTCTTTTATTGGCATAATAACAACTAGGAAAATCCATTCAACAAGATCCATCAGAGCAATGAATCCAACCTAGAGCAACCTATCTGATTCCTCCTTTACAATTTTGTTATATGAGGATTCATCAGAGCAATGAATCCAACCTAGAGCAACCTATTTGATTCCTCCTTTACAATTTTGTTATATGAGGATTCATCCTGTACCTTTGTATCCACATTGGCACTACCTTTAGTTTCAAGGGAATGTGGCATTGATAAAACACGGGATCAAGGCCCTTCATTATATGTTAAGAAATCTGTAAATTTTGTCAATAGGGCAATGAGCTACTCACTGAATGTTGAACCCAAGTGAGCACTAATTTTCACTAGTTTTGTTTCATTTGACCCCAAGATAAATCATGGACAATTCATCCTCCATCATCTAGTGACTTTTTAAAGTTGAGCCTTAACTCCCACTCTTGCCTCAACACTTCAGTGACATCCAAAGCCACAATAGTTGCAACGTATGTGTCTCCTCCTCCCCCGGCTCGAATCTTCAAAAGTAAATTTTTTCTGGACTAGAATAGCTTCAAAATCGACTTTTTGTTGCTCAAGAGAAAGATGCACCTACGACTATGGACTAAGGTATTGTTGACTAATCTTTGGATTATCCACTAGATACAAGGGTGTCAAATTCGGATAAGTGGCGACCGAGAATTTTGCTTCATCATTATCATACCCTTCCACCATGGCCATTTTTGCTACCACTAGCCAAAATTCTAGTGACGGTGGTGGATGGATCTTATTTAGGGAGAATCAAACTTTGTTATGCCCGTGCCACAATGTTAGCCAATCTCGATCCCAATCGTGACTAACAAAAGCTTGCCAAAGCCACAGCCTCCCTAGTAGGAGATGATAACCCTCCCTTGCTTGCTCCATATTGAGGAGGACTAGTGACATTACTGTTAGAATATTAAGCTCCCGTTACTCTTCAGTCAGTCTATCTTTATGTGAGTTGGATACAACTGCACACGTGTATGACATTCAATAAGTTGGTGTAGTCAGTGACTTAACCACAGTTAGTCTTGGTTAGTCATACCTATGTGTGTAAATCTCTTTCAGTTAGTATGATGGAAGAATAATGAAAGAAGAACAACAATGAGCTAAGGCTTATCTTCTGCTCCACTCTGTCTCTTTTCCTCTCTTCCAACATGGTATCAGAGCTTGAACGCCTGAATCCTGAAGGCTTGGCAGTGGCCATTTGACATCAAGACATCAGATTTGAAGAAAACGTCATCAAAGGAGACTGTGCATGCAACCCATTTTTTTGTAGAAGCTATATCTTGCTACAGAAATGGTTTTTGGAGAAACAGTCAAGAATTCCCGACTGTTTCGATGTGGTCTACAACTTTGGAGAAGAAAGTTTTTTCAAATTCCTCACAGATTTTGAGATATTCAGCACAGACCTGTGCAAATGCTCAATTTTGGAGCTTATTTGTAGGCTGGAAATAGTGAATTGGTTGTGCTGTCTTGAATTCGGAAACAACATACATACATGGTTGAAGTATCTATGATGCTTATTTGCTACTGACAAATGCTTGGATCATACCACTTGAGTGGTAGATGCTTTTTGGGATATTGTGAGTGCTGAAAGATCAAAGTTTGGGCTGAATTGTTGCTGGTTATACCAGGGTATTGACTGGTTATTGTCTGCAGGAAGGATACCTATGATCTTCACTTGACATACATGCAATATATTCTGACCGGTTGGACATATATTAACTCTTGCATAGAGTGGAAACTGAATGAGATGTTTTGGGGCTATTTTGAGGTCTGAATACTCTTGTTTTAACATAGAAAATACAGCTGGTTATAGCAGTGGGCTAGTTGTATTTGGTATTGCTACTTACAATACAAACATTGATACTTGTATGGACATAGTTTGTTGCTGGGATGTTTTGCCACTACCATAGAATGTTTTGAACTGATTTGAGCTTGGTTTATTCTTAGTTGACTGCGTTTTTTCATTGTTGGAATACAGTTTACAGCAAGCAGGTTGTTAGGAAAATTGTCTTGAATTGCAAGAAATTGTCATGAACATCAGGAAACTGGTACTGTAGGAAAAGGAGTCAGATACTTACAGGTTGTATACATCATTGAATACCTAAGCTGTAACTATGGAAAATGCTCAAGGCATTGACAATATCACTTAAATTGTGGGAGAAAAGCTAGACAACAAAAATTTTGCTTTATGGAAGTTCCGTATAAAGAATTTTTTGGTTGGCAGAGGTTATTGGAACTTATGTATAGGTGATGAGGCTGAACTTGAAATGCATGAAAGGAATCCGACAAATGATCAGAAAAGGCCTCATAAACTATGGACTGAGAGAGCATGTAAGGTGTTACACTGGTTTTCCTTATGTATATCAGATGCTATGGTTATACAGATTACTGGATGCAATTCCCTAAAGGATGCATGGGACATACTCATGAAGAATTATGGAAATGTAACACATGCAAGAAAGATTCAACTAAAGCAACAGTTCAATAACATGTCTAAGAATGACAGAAGCATTCAGGCCTACTCTACAGAGATCAAGAACATAGTGGATTAGCTTGCCACCATTGGATCTTCAGTGTCTGAGGATGATATGATTGTAGTGACATTGAATGGACTTGGCAAAGAGTATAAAGCATTTGATACGTCTATTTCTGTGAGAGCTGAATCCCCTGATTGGGATGAGTTGATTGCTTTGCTGCTACATGAGGAAGTTAAGCTTGGGCTGAATACATGTTCTAGTATGTCTCAAAGTAGAGACACTGTTCTTTACTCTAGCTAGAATGGTAGATGCGGCAGAGACCGTGGATCTTTTCGAGGTCGAGGAGACACTCGAAACACTTATGGACAGCATTAGCAGAATTCCTGGCATGGCACAAATACATAGGGCCAACGTGGATCTGGTGGCTTTAGAGGCAGGGGGAGATCACCCCCATGGTAGAGGTGGTGGATCTGGTTCATGGCAGTCAAATGATCAGTTAAACAAAGATAAGGACGATCATTACTGCGAAAGATATGGACACACTGCAAATGATTGTTACAAGAAGGTGGGAGATATGAAGGCAAAGGGAAAACATCATGGGCACTATGCATCTTCTAGCGGTGCTCATGATGAGAAGGTTGACAGATTGTTTGCCATGCAGCATGTGTCTAAGAATGCATCTAGGCAGAATAGAGATGAGAGATTGTACATTGATTCAGGGGCTTCAAATCATATGACACCCCATGGAGAATTGTTTGGTGAGATGGTTGCAGGTTCACATGGTTATGTGTGTATTGGGGATGATACCCAACATGACATTCAGCACACAGGAATTGTTCCATTATTGATGCCTGATGGCAAGAAAAATAGCTTGCACGATGTACTACATGTACCCACAATAACCAAGAATCTTTTGTCAGTTAGGACAAATGGCAGAACAAAATCTGCAGGTGAGATTTAATAGAGATGGACGCTTTGTTGAAGAATATGGTAATGGCTGCAAATTGATTGCTAGAGGTTGAAGAGATGGCAGAATGTTTGCTCTTGATGCGTCAATTCCAGAATTGAAAGCGGCCATGTTTGCACATGATGATGGTGCTATATGGGATGTTGAGATATGGCATAAGCGGATTGGCCATGTGAATGTACAAAAGCTGAAATCTATGCAACAGAAGGAGATTGTGCTTGGATTGCCTAAGTTCAAGTATCATGACTTTGGACATGTATGTGATGCATGTCAGTTTGGAAAGCAAGCACGGTTTCCATTTATGAGACATGTACAAAATAGCACACGGCCCTTGCAATTGGTACATTTAGATGTATGGGGTCCATCTCATAATGCTTCGTTTGGTGGTGCTCGTTACTATGTATCCTTCATTGATGATTTCAGCAGGTATACTTGGCTTTACATACTGAAACATAAGGATGTGTTTGATGCATTCAAGGACTTCAAGAAGCATGTCGAAAATGAGTTGAGCTGTAAAATTTCATGTCTTAGATCAGATGTAGGTGGAGAATATGTCTCTAATTACTTTGACAGGTAGCAGAAATTAAAAATAGGATACTGATGGAATCGGCAAGAGCTATGATGAATGAGAAGAGTTTGTAAAATGGTTATTGGGATGAAGCATTAGTGACTGCTGTCTATGTGCTGAATAGAACCCCTACAATAGGGACTAATGATGTAACTGCATATGAGAGGTTGTATGGTCATAAGCCTGACATTTCACACTTGAAGGTATTTGTGACAGCATTGCATATGTGCATGTTTTTGATGAAAAGAGAAAGAAATTGGATTCTAAAACTACGGATGGATCAGCCAGCACTAGTAATGCTAAAAATACACCTACAGTGAGTACATCTATGAGTGGTCCTGCATGTCATGAGTCACCTACAGTAAGTCCTTGATCAAGACACTTGCGGAGTCGTACTTTTGCGTCCACTGACACGGATATGTCAATGAGGGGGAGATTGAATAAGGGAAAAGAAAAGATGCTTGAGGATGTGATAGGTCCACTTACAACAAGTTATGAGTCATCTAATAGCGACAGCTTGGATAGTGAGTTGGGCATTTCGTCTATTATGATGCCTGGAGCAAGGCAGAGTCGTTATGTACCGCCTCATGAGAGGCAAGCTCAGAGTGAGCCACAATTACAAAGATTTGTGAGAGTTAGAAAATCAATTGATAGGTTTACATACACTGGTTATTCAGTCTGCCATTATGTAGATATGGCTAGTGTGACAGGTTACGAAGAACCTACAAAGTTTGATGATGCAGTTACAGATGATAACTGGTGTGCTGCCATGGATGATGAGTATGCAGCCTTGGATGAAAATGAGACATGGGAATTGGTTGAGTTACCTAAAGGCAAAGTCCCCATTGGCTACAAATGGGTGTACAAGGTTAAGTGCAAGTCAGATGGTTTGTTAGATGCTATAAGGCTAGGCTGGTTGCAAAAGGGTATGCGCAGCAGTATGGCCTTGACTATGAGCAGACTTTTAGTCCGGTGGCTAAAATGGCAACAGTCAGAATTGTCATTGCTTTGGCAGCATGCAAAGGCTAGAAATTATGGGAAATGGACGTCAAGAATGCTTTCTTGAATGGTGATTTGGTTGAATAAGTATATATGGAGCAGCCTTTGAAGACTATGCTATGTTCACCCAGATTTCCTACACATGTATGTAAGCTAAAAAAGGCTTTATATGGATTGAAATAGGCACCTAGAGCATGGAATGCTCGGATCATCAGTTATTTATAGCAACATGGATTTAGATTGGGTGATGCAGATCATAGTTTGTTCACGAAGAAGATCATGGATATGTGTTTCTAGTGGTTTATGTAGATGATCTTATCATCACTGGAGATGATGAAGGGAGCATTGCTGAAATTAAATCATGTTTACATGCCGAATTCAAAGTCAAAGACCTTAGTGAACTAAAGTATTTTCTTGGGATTGAGGTAGTCTCTACGCCTCAAGGTATATGATTGCTACAGAAGTAGTATGCTCATGACATGTTACAGAAGTATGGTATGGCTGAATGCAAGTCTATGGAGACACCTCTTGATCAGAATGTCAAGCTACAGATTGATGTTGGAAATGACATAGAGAATGTGACGATGTATCGACACATGGTGGGCAACTTGATATACTATTACCCATCCTGACTTATGTTATGCAGTGGGGCTGATTAGTTAGTTCATGCAGAAGCCTCACAAACCACATTTAGATGCAGTCAGGAGGATCATGAGATATGTAAAGGGTACTACAGATTATGGGCTATTTCATGCATATGGAAAATCCCTTGACTTGATAGGGTTTACTGATGCTGATTGGGCTGGTTGTGCCTATAACAGGAGGTCAACCAGTGGTTATGCATTTGGATTGGGAAATAGTATGATTAGTTGGCAGAGTAAGAAACAACCTACTGTTGCATTGTCTAGTACAGAAGCTGAGTAGTACAGAGGAGTTGCCTTAGCGGCAAATAGAGCTCGAAAGCAGAGTGAGATTGCATTGTGATAACCTCAGTAGTGTTGTGTTGGCTAGCAATCCTGTCTACCATGCTAGGTCCAAACATATTGAGGTTCACTACCATTTCATCAGAGAAATGGTTCTTATAGGGTAGATTGAGTTGATTCATGTTGGTGCGCAGATCGGTCGCAGTATGCTCACGTAGTGAATCCCGGAAGGTCCCCAAGAACAATGAACTCTACCTTTTTGCACAAAAAACAATGTAAAAGCATGAACGACAAGAGCAAGAGACCAATTGGGTTCAATCTCCCCCCATACCTTGTGTGAGCGCTTCACAAAGCATGTATTTTATGTATATTTCCATCTTCATGCTCAATAATAGCCCAATTTACAAAAATATGACAAGCTTTTAGCTTTTGAGTTTGCTTTTACAAAAATAGGAAATAAAGCTAATGGACGGTGCCCATAGAGTCTGGCACGCCCAACACAATGTCCCAAATAGAAATAACATATCCGTGTGCATAGGCGCATACAAAATAATAATCGATGCCTCAATAGACATAACAAAATATAGGCGTGGCGCCTATCAAAATATAATCCATAGGTCGAATACTCGCTAGACTCCAATGCTTTCCTCCGCCATTGCTGCTATCTCTACACATCAACTGAAGCATTCACAATCGTTAGTAAAATAATATAATTAAACCGACAAAAGTGAATACCTAGCAGTCTTCAGCTACATAAATAAATCAACTGGTTAGAAATAAATCCTAACCTTAATTTATTACGAGTGCGCACTCTAAACTCATAAACGTTTATTAATTTAATATGTATTTTACGGAATCACCCGCTATGGAATCACCCATGTACACACTAAATTAATGAAACGCCCGAAAAGGACAGGCGTCCCCATCAACTTCTCGCACAAAGAATCCACTTTGTGTATGAGCCCCGGTCATCTAAGTTTACGGAATCCACCGTAAAACCTCACGGAATCCACCGTGGCACGGAATCCACCGTGAAATATGCCTCCTGGCATCATATCCCCGGGGTGGGATAGCAATTGACCTCAATTGCTATTAGCTCAATGTGGAGCTAACAGAGTGGGGAAAGCATTTAAGTCGCTAGCGTGCATCCATTGTGCTTCCTCTACAGGATGGTTCTTAAATTTTACTAGATATCTAGAATACCTTCGGCCAGTTCTAGTGGTCATAAAGTCAGTGTCTATGATAGCTTCTGGTTCAAGTATTTCAGTCTCTTCCTCTAATAAAGGTGGGTTTTCATAAACAGGATGGACAGGTAATTGGCCTCTAAATGGTCTCAATAAACTAATGTGAAATGTATTGTGAATTTTCCAATGAGATGGTAATTCTAACTTGAATGCATTATCATTAATTTTATGAATGATTCTAAATGGTCCATAGAATCTAGGAGCTAATTTGACAACTAGATGTCTATCTACACTTTGCAGTCTACGTTTTTCTATTCTCAGCCAAACATAATCATCAATTTTGAAATTCATGGCTTGTCTTTTCTTGTTGGCTTGTTTAGTATATGATTGTTGGGCTTTAGCAATCATATCTTTAACCTCATCAAAAATACTGTTATGCATACTAGCAATATCATCAGCACTCTGAATTCTATTAGACAAAGATGCAACAGGTGTAGATAACCTATATCCATAAATGACTTCAAACGGTGGTTTCTTTGTAGATGTGTGCGGTGTATTGTTATATGCAAACTGTAATAAATGCAAATGAGTGTCCCATGTCTGAGGTTTAGAGATAGTATATGCACGTAAAAGATCTAGAATGGTGCTGTTTGTGGCTTCTGTTTGTCCATTAGTTTCTGGATGAAATGCAGATGAGAAATCAATCTTTGTGCCTAGATTAGCAAACATGGTAATCCAAAAATTGTTACAAAATCTAGAATCACGATCTGAAATGATAACTTTGGGCAATCCATGGTTAGTAAAAACAGTTTTCAAAAACAATTGTGCTGCTTGTGATGCTGTTAAAGTTTTCTTACATGGAATGAAATATGCTTGCTTACTAAATCTATCTACAACTGTCCAAATCATATCATGGTTAGATTTAGTATTTGGTAAACCAGTAATGAAATCCATAGAAATTTGTTCCCAAGGTTTAGATGGAATAGACAAAGGCATTAGTAATCCATACTGTTTACCATGATGTCTCTTAACTCTTTGACAAATCAAACATTCAGAAACGAAGTTAGATACATCTGCATCCATATGCGGCCAATAAAAATCTTCAGTTAACATACGTAATGTAGATATGATACCTCTATGACCTTGATATGGGGGACAATGAATTTCATTCAAAACAAAAGATCGGAATTGAATAGTAACACATAGTCTCTTTTCATAAAACATAAATCCGTCATTATATGACAATGAATCAACAGGAATGAAATTATTTTGAACTAATTTATTCAAATCAGAATGAAAAGTAATATCCTGGTGATATGTATCTTTCATAGCAATCAAAGAATCAAAAGATATGACAGAAATATTATGAATTGCAGGTCTTCTACTTAATGCATCAGCAACTACATTTTCTTTTCCAGGTTGGTATTGAATGATAGGATGAAAACTTTGAATAAAGGAAGCCCATTTGATATGACGGTTAGAGATTTGAGGTTGGCTAAGTAAATGTCTAATACTTTGCTGATCGGTCTTTATCATAAATTCTGAACCCATTAAGTAGTGTTTCCACTGTCTTAATGCTTGTACAACTGCTAATAGTTCTTTGTCATATGTGGAATATTTCAGCTCAGAGGGTTTCAGCTTACAACTAGAATATGCTATTGGATGATTATCTTGCATTAGTACGGCTCCTATTCCTGATCCGCTAGCATCGGTCACAACTAGAAAGAATGGTCTATTAAAATCAGGCAACTGTAAAATAGGGGCATTGGTTAATGCATGTTTCAGTAAGTCAAAGGATTTCTGTTGATTTTCGGTCCATTGATAAACAATTCCTTTCTTGAGAAGTTTTGTTAATGGTAAAGCAAGTAATGAAAAATTACGTACAAACTTCCTATAGAAACTAGCAAGACCAAGGAATGAGCGTAACTCATGCACGTTTTTAGGAACAGGCCAATTCAATATTGCATCAATTTTCTTAGGATCAACTTTAATTCCTTCAGATGATACAATATGACCTAAATACTCAATTTCTGTCTTAAAGAATTCACTCTTTTCAGGATTTGCAAACAGTTGATTTTCTTTCAATAATTGAAAAACTAATGACAAATGCTCATAATGTTCTTTCTCATTTTGACTAAACACCAAAATATCATCAAAGAAAACAATCACACAGTACTGATATTTCAAAAAGATACGGTTCATCATTCTACTAAAGGTTGCAGGTGCATTAGTCAATCCGAATGGCATGACTAAGAATTCGTAATGACCAAACTGTGTTCTGAATGCAGTCTTAAATATGTCAGATTTATCTAGCCTCACCTGATGATAACCAGACTTAAGGTCAATTTTACTAAATATAGAAGATCCTTGCAGTTTGTCCATAAGGCCATCAACTCTAGGTATAGGATACCTATTCTTTACAGTGATCTTATTTAAAGCTCGGTAGTCAATACACATACGATAGGTATTATTCTTTTTCTTGACTAAGAGTACAGGTGCACCGAATGGAGAACTGCTAGGTCGAATTAAACCTCTATTTAGTAATTCTTCAACTTGACTTTGGATTTCTTTTTACTCTATCTGATTGTGCCTATATGGTGCTTTGCAAGGTGGTTGTGTGCCAGGGATCAAGTCAATTTTATGGTCTTCTGGACGTGAAGGTGGTAAACCTGGTGGTAGGTCTTCTGCAAAACAGTTCTTAAAATATGCAAGAAATTCCTTATGCCTAGGGTGCATATGATTTTTCTTTGCTTGCAATTCATTCACCCAAATGAGATATGATTTACTACTCTTGCATAATGCACGTTTTGCTTGAGTATGCGAAAGCAGTGGAAAAACATTAGATGCATGCATACCATATAATGTAATAGATTTTCCTTGAAAATTAATATTCATTGTGTGTGTGGAATAATCTATATCTAGATTATGTTGGTGTCGCCAAGGCATTCCTAAAATAATGTCACTCGACTGTAATGGAACAACTAAGAAATTTCTTCTTTCAATGTATGAACCAATTTGAATCTCTAAATCTTGCACTTCCTGTGTACCATTATACCTAGTGCCTAAAAATGCAGCTTTTATGCGATAATGCGTAGGTACAGTCTGTAATTTCAATTGCTTTACCAATTTTGCTGAAATAAAATCATGAGTACTACTGTCATCATGCAAGATAGTCTTTTCCTTTCCATGCACCAAACATTTCATAGTCAATAATGAATGTGGAGTAGGCATACCTGGTAAAGTGTCGGAAGTAGTAGTAGTGTCATCCTCATCTTTAGTGAAATCAGGCATATCCTCATGTTCGTCTTCGTCCATGGCTCCAAGATAGTTGATATGTGCTGGTGGCTTCTTTGAATGACAATTTGTTGCGAGATGTCCAGGCTGGTGACATTTATAGCATACTATTGGCTTGGCTTTGGTTACATTATTTGAAATGGCTGGAAGTCTAGGTACATTTGGATTTGCTTGTGAAATAGGCTTAGGATTTGGATTGACATTGGATGGTAATGCAGGTGGTTTAGCCCAATTCTTGCGGAAAGATGGTGAAGAGAAACGACCTGGATTAAATCTTCTAAAATTGGAATTGAATTGTTTAGATCCATAATTACCATTGGCTTGGAATTGCTGTGGTCGTCTGTCTCTACCGCGTAGCTTATCTTCAGTGTCGTGAGCTAGTGAGATGGCGTCTTCAAGGGTAGCAGGCTTGAACATGTTCACTTCAGCGTAGTAATGTCCAAGAAGACTAGACATATACTTCCGCTTATGTGTCGTCTTTGGTATGTCTTCAAGCATGCGTAGCTGTAAAAGTGCATTCCAAAAACGCTCTGTATACTGTGGTATAGGCTCACGATCCCGTTGTTGAAGTAGATCCCATTGCTTGATAGCCTTCTCATGAAATTGCGGTGGAAGGAAATTCTGCATGAACTTCTTCTTGAAATCTTCCCAAGTAGCAGGACATTCTATGCTCTTGCGTACTACAGTCCACCAAAGTGATGCTCTGTCTACCAAATGATTAGTAACACACTTGATTTTATCTTTTTCTGGATAAGTTTCCTCATGGAAATAGTCATCAAACTGACTAATGAATGATAAAACAGTCTTTCCTTCTCGTATGCCATTGAAAGTGCGAAATTTGAAACTTCGTTTACTTATCTTTGATTCCTTGCGAATGGTTTGAGCTTCAAGAGTGGCGTCGATGGTATGTCGAATCAAATCTTCAGCTTGAGGTTCTTCTTTGTCGGTAGACGCTCTTTGTAATTTTATCAATTGCTCTTGCAATGCTTGCCTAGCCCTTCGTTCTTCTTCCAATTGCATCATGATTAGATCCAGCTTTTGTTCCATGGTAGGCTCAGGTAGGTCGTCTTCAGCCATAGGATCATCCATATGTGGTTCCGTCATCCTGTAAAACTCAAAAGACCTTTCTCACTCAAAATCAGGTTAGCGGGATGAGCGTAGCTCAAATTCGGGGTTACAAGGCTATGTGTTTTTGGGTATTTCTTTCTCAATTTTCAGAAAATCTGCGATATTTCCTTCTTCATATGCTGAAAATACTTCAGCGAACCTGCGTATGGGTAGAATACCTTGCCACGAACAACTTTGCAGTTCGGAGTTTCTGCACAGGAACAACCCTTCTAGGAGTTTTGAGCACTAGTCAGTTCTGACTCCAGTTGACTAGTCTGACTTGCAGAGTTGCAGACTTAGGTGACTTGCAGAGTTGCAGACTTAGCCGACTTAGTGAACTTGCAGGACTTGATTTTCGGAGTGCAGGACCTGAAGTTTGTTGACTTGCTGGAATTAAAAGCTTTGATTGACTTAGTGGATTAAGAAGCTTTTAGCTTCTTAATCCGTCGTGGATTTTTAGGACAAAAATATGTCCTTGACGGATTCACGCCGCCTTGGACAGCCTCACGCCGCGTTGATTTCGATTTGATTGGGAGAAGCCTTCTTAAGCTTCTAATCAAGTTAATTAAGTTTTAACTTGAAGCTTTGAAGCTTAATGAAATAGGAAATTACTCTTTTTGTCTGTTATCCACGATTTTGGTGAAGGAGATGAATGCGTGGTCCTCCGCCTGTACAGCCTGGTCCTTCGTGATCTGAGAGTAGAAACAGGGGTTCTTGATCGCCAGAAGTCTGCCTGTATCGACGGTTCGCGACGAGATTGACTGTAGAGCCCGATCGTTCCAGGAGCTCCGCCTTCGCACGAGATGGGTAGCGATTGGAAGCTCTTGATCTCAGCTCCGCTCTGATACCACTGGTGCGTAGATCGGTCGCAGTATGCTCGACGTAGTGAATCCCGGAAGGTCCCCAAGAACAATGAACTCTACCTTTTTGCACAAAAAACAATGTAAAAAGCATGAACGACAAGAGCAAGAGACCAATTGGGTTCAATCTCCCCCCATACCTTGTGTGAGCGCTTCACAAAGCATGTATTTTATGTATATTTCCATCTTCATGCTCAATAATAGCCCAATTTACAAAAATATGACAAGCTTTTAGCTTTTGAGTTTGCTTTTATAAAAATAGAAAATAAAGCTAATGGACGGTGCCCATAGAGTTTGGCACGCTCAACACAATGTCCCAAATAGAAATAACATATCCGTGCGCATAGGCGCATACAAAATAATAATCGATGCCTCAATAGACATAACAAAATATAGGCGTGGCGCCTATCAAAATATAATCCATAGGTCGAATACTCGCTAGACTCCAATGCTTTCCTCCGCCACTGTTGCTATCTCTACACATCAACTGAAGCATTCACAATCGTTAGTAAAATAATATAATTAAACCGACAAAAGTGAATACCTAGCAGTCTTCAGCTACATAAATAAATCAACTGGTTAGAAATAAATCCTAACCTTAATTTATTACGAGTGCACACTCTAAACTCATAAACGTTTATTAATTTAATATGTATTTTGCGGAATCACCCGCTATGGAATCACCCATGTACACACTAAATTAATGAAATGCCCGAAAAGGACATGCGTCCCCATCAACTTCTCGCACAAAGAATCCACTTTGTGTATGAGCCCTGGTCATCTAAGTTTACGGAATCCACCGTAAAACCTCACGGAATCCACCGTGGCACGGAATCCACCGTGAAATATGCCTCCTGGCATCATACCCGTTTACCAAGTCTAGGTATGTACCCGCTATGGAATCACCCGCTATGGAATCATATTTAGTGTGTACATGGGTGATTCCGCTATGGAATCACCCGCTATGGAATCGCCCGCTATGAAATATGCCTGGCATCATATTTAGTGTGTACACGGAATCCACCGTGAAATATGCCTCCTGGCATCATACCCGTTCACCGTGAAATATGTAAAGACTGAAGACTAGGTAGTAGACATATTTACCAAGTCTCTTGGTAAAGAAAAGTTCATATATTTCAGACAGCTACTTGGAGTTTATCAGATGGTTTGAGCTTGAGGGGGAGTGTTAGAATATCAAGCTCCTGTTACTCTTCAATCAGTCTATCTTTATGTGAGCTAGATACAACTGTACACGTGTGTGACATTCAATAAGTCGGTGTAGTCAGTGACTTAACCACAATTTGTCTTGGTTAGTCATACCTATGTGCGTAAGTCTGTTTTAGTTAGTATGATGGAAAAATAATGGAAGAAGAACAACAATGAGCCGAGGCTCATCTTTTGCTCCACTCTATCTCTCTCCCTCTCTTCCAACAATTAGAAAGGAAATTCCTACCACTTTGATTAACCCTATGAGCGAAGGATTTCAAGTGGGTGAACCCTTTGCTAATTAGCCATTCTAACAAGGAATAGAGCTTGTTCCCAATCTATCAGCCTGAACTCCTTGCATGTAGCCACTACGATGATGTTGACCTTGGATCCACTATCAAGTAGCACATAATTGATTACCCGGATTTGACACTAGATTAATATGACGCGAATGGTAGGATTTGATAGAGATCCTAGTGGTATTGGCTCATGCTGCATCTTTGTCACATCCTTTGACATGAATAATTTAGTGAGGATCACCACTTCAAGTACCGATTGAGTGGGTCGATCCGACTGAATAATTTGGAGCAAATGATCTTTGAATGTAGAAACTAGTTTTAAGAGGTGATCCAGGGATATAGAAATTGAGCATGGCAGATAAGTAGATTTCACAATTTGAAACTTTGGAATCAATCCTACAGGTGGAGTTGCTACATTTTCTTATACAGACACACTCCCCACGCTTTATTGTTTCTTAGTCCTTGAAACAAGGATATCTCCCATTGTTGCTAATTTTGTTATGGACCATCCCACAACTTGATGATAAACTTCCTCCTACTTTGCCTAGGATATCCCTATAGGTTGTGTTGGTTTGACTTGCTTCCCTGAACGAGTCATTGTTGAAAACACAGATCTAGAGCATGGCAGCTATGGAGGTTGGAAGATGAAGACTAAGTTCATAGTGACATGGATAATGACCAGACCAAACGTTACACAAGTGAATTAGGTTCCAAGATGGAAGCTTGGACTCATAAACACAACCTTGTGTAAGAGACTGATAATGATAATGACACTAAAACTGAAAGTACACAGCATCATGATATTGCATTACTCATCTTGAAAGTGATAGTCAAGTACAATGCTTTATAGTAGCTGGGTTGTTCCACTTTCCTCACTGTGCATATGGGATTCATGACATCTCTTCTTGGAGCATACATCATTTGTCATTTTTCACCCCCTCCCCCCCCTACATGATGACATGGCCGGGAGACTAGCTCATAGGCAACCTAGTCAAGTTAAAGCTTGAAACTTTACATCTTTGGCAAGGGTTTTGTTTTACAAAGAAAATCCACTAAGGGAAACAAAATCCACTATGGGAAAGATAATTTCTTCAAAACAATCTGTCAGAGTTGTTGTTGATGGCGAAGGCATCTTCTTCTTCTTCTTCTCTTTCATTCATGAATTGATTTTGATGGTTACCATTTTGTACATGTTGTGCTCTTTTACAGTGGAAACATTCATTGGCTATATGGCCACTCTTACCACAATAATGACATGTCACCCAATCTTTGTTGTCGGAGTTGAATCCTTGACCTCGGCCTTTTGCTCCAGCAGCTCCTTTGGTGTATAAGAGATTTTCCCTAGATGATGGGACACCATCTTTTGCATTCTTGTTCTTTGGTTTATTCTCTTCATCTAGAAGAGAGTGCTCAATATCTTTCTATGACAAATTAGGTACAATCTTGAGAGTAGAGACAAGATTTTCATAAGGATCCCAGTTTATACTAGCAAGGAGTACAACAATGGCTTCATCTTCATCTATTGTTTTATTCAGAGTGGCAAGTTGAGTTTTTAGACTTTTGAATTTGTTAATATGCATAGTCATTGAAGTGCTATTTTTTATGTCAAGCTTATAGAATTGCATTAACAACTTGACCTTAGAGTTTTTGGCTTGACTTCCAAAGATCATGTCAAGCTCATCCTAAGCCTTTTTTAGCAATATATCATCAGATACATCATCAGAGATATGGTGCAATACATCATCAGATAGTCCCTAGGCAATGATGCCTAGATCCTTGTTGCTCATTTTTTTCCACTCCTTTGTCTTGAGCTGGCCTTCTTCAATGAACCCGTCTTCATCATCTTCCTTCTTGCTATCTGCATCATCCTCAAACAGGTCCCACAAGTCCTTTTGCGTAAGGTGGTACATGGTCTTTGCCTTCTAGGCGGCATGAAAACCTTCTCCATTGAACTTGGCTATTTGCTCAAAATCTGCCATGTTGATCAGCTTCAAATAACTGAGATAATACTAGAAAGTGAGTTGCCCAAGAACACAAGTAGATTAGTGCCAAATAACACTAGTTGAGTATCAATATATACTATGCTTGAGCTTAGTGTTAAATGCCAGTGATTTCTCATGAACTTTGTGGATGACTTCTGAGCTTACTCGAGCACTTCCTGATATGTAGTGAGCTCTAGAGAGTGAAGCTCAGTGATTAAAATCACTGTTGATGATAATAGTAAGATAAGGTTAAGCTTTTAGTTTTTTGGCTATAACTGCCAACAAATAGACATCTAGGTTTTTGCTCTATGTGAGTAGTAGAGGAAGAATTTTGGAAACCCTCTTGGATGAGGTTAACCCACTTGGGGGGCTACCAAAGCCCTATGGTGATAGCAAAGATTGCATTGCATATAGGGAGAATAGGCATACAAATGACTAGTACTCATAGTTTTAGCAGCGAGCTCAATTTTTGTCAATGTTGGAGCATTAGGTCGCCAATGTTGGGCTCTGACGTGCCAAGTAGTTGTGCCTTGAGCAAGAAACAAGTCTCTAGAAGAGAGCTAGCTAAGATAGGCTCTGGTTGAGGAGATCGAAGAACTCAAACAGAGGTGGGTGCAAGCTGGCTATGGTGGACACAAGGTCAAGATGAAGGTGAAGTTGGAAATGGAGTCATAAGATGGATGTGAGCTAGACAAAGTGGTGAAAAACACGGATCTAGAGCTAGTTAACTATGGTGGCCGCAAATCAAACACATGATACATTATCAGAATGAGAGATTGTAACTCAAGTGAATTAGGTTCCAAGATAGATTAGCTTGGACTCATAAAGACATTCTTGAGTAACTCAAACTAGTAGTTCTATTGCATGAAATGAGTGTCAAGTACATGCCTTTATAGCCTTTTGAATAGTACTACTCTCCTCATTGTGCATATGGGATTCTGAACCCTCTTTCTAGAGCATACATCATTTATCTATCTTCTAGCCTCTTCAGGGCATACATCTAGCCTCTATGGGCAACCATCATTTGCTATTCTCAACACCCCCCCTCAAATGATGAGTCTCTACCCTTGCTGGCTTTTGCCCCCCCTACATGCAGACATGGACTAGGAGACTAGCTCTTTGGAAGCCTAGTCAAGTTAAAGCTTAAGAATTTACATCTTTGGTAGGGTTTTTACATCCACTATGGGAAGTAGATCCACTCAGGGAATTCGAGATCCTCTATGGGAATTTTTTGCAAAACATTTTGTTGGTTTGTAGCAGCGGAAAATATTTTCTTCATCCTTTTTGTTTTGTTGCTTCTTTGGCAACCTTTGATCTTCTTCGTTTTTTTTGGAATTCTTTATCTTCATGCTCCTTGGCTTTTGTTATGCTCCTTATCCCTTTTGTCGATGTGTGGTACTTCTCTTTTCGCTTCAATCTTCTTGACATGGTCATTTTGCTTCATGCTTTTATACGTGAGCACACTGATGGTGGATACATGGGCTTTGTTTGATAAACTCTCACACATGAGATGAATTTTGGGATACATGGTTTTTGGGTTTTCATTTGGCATTGACTTTCCTTTTGAATTCTTGTGCGAGCAAATCATTTCATGCGGGAAGGTCTTACTGCGAGTATACTTAGGCAGTGTCCAGTCCCTTACAAGAATAGGAGTACAATAGAGACTCTAATCACATGTAACCTCTTAGGTTTTTTAATAACTAATTATCAAGAGTATTAACAATCCATTCTTTTAGTTCAAGCCAAGTTGAGACACATATAGTGTGAAAGCTAGTTAAATGTGAAGGCAATTTGATGATGCACTGTGAGATGAGTAGGCTGGTTTGAAGAGACAGAGTGTGAAATAGGCTTGTGAATGGAGTGGTTTTGGAGAAGGAGGTGTGAATGGGCTTTATAAGCTAAGTCTTAGATTACTAAGGCCTTTTTTAAAAGAAAAGAAAGAAAATAAAACAAAAGCAATAGCTTATCTGTTGGCACTGATTTCCTTCCATGAGGACATCGATGATGCGCTGACTTGCCGAGAGACCCGCCAAATCTAGACTTCTTCCCCTAAGCTTCACGCTGTGCGCATACAAGGTTGAATTAATGATGAGCTTGGTGATGAGCAGATCAACGTTTTTAGTAATGCATCCAGCTCCTTTGATTCAGCAAATCTTTCTTTGTTAGTTCTCGTCCTTGAGCATGTGAAGCAGGGTTGTCTTGTCGGTGTTGTCGAGACAGAGGAACAAAATCTTGGCCTCTTTTTGCCATAGCTCGAGGGAGGCGAGGATGCCTTAAATCCAATGGAACAAGAACATGATGGTGGGAGCATGGACAGAGGGATCGGTTAGATCTAGTGACTGCGAGGCCCCGCCTTAGAGATTCTTTGCACTGAGATGAAAGCAAGGTTGAATGCATACACAACCTTTCCTTCTTTCTTCTCTGACAACAGTCATCTTCTCCTTCTTCTTCTTCTATTGCAAGACAAAAAATACATACCTTAAGTAGTAAGTAGCCTTAGTAGTAGATACCCACCATCATTCTTTCTCTGACCTCTTAGATGACTTACAGGTTAAAATACCACTGCGAGCTCTCCCACTCTCCAGCAATCTATTTAGAAAGTACGCCTCCTTCACTGCAAAATCAGAAACCTTGCAGAGTTAAATGCTGAATTGAAAGAAGTGGAATCTTTGGTCTTCAGAATGGGCTTGGCTGGGAGCAGTCAACTACAAGCTCTTCTCTTCTATGTTGTCTCTTCTCTTGAGCTCCACAATCTTGAACCTCTTGAGCTCCTTCTCCTCTTATGCTGTAGTGGATAGCTTTGATGGATAAAGAAGATGATAAAGGAGATTGAGAAAAGTGCACACACTAACCAACTAGCTCAGTTGGCTTTGATACCATGTTGAAAAACACGGATCTAGAGCTAGTTAACTATGATGGATGCAAATCAAACACATGATACATTATCAGAATGAGAGATTGTAATCAGAATTAGGTTCCAAGATAGATTAGCTTGGATTCATAAAGACAGTCTTGAGTAACTCAAAATAATAGTTCTATTGCATGAAATGAGAGTCAAGTACATGTCTTTATAGCCTTTTGAATAGTACCACTCTCCTCATTGTGCATATGGGATTATGAACCCTCTTCCTAGAGCATTCATCATTTTTCTATCTTCTAGCCTCTTCACGGCATACATCTAGCCTCTATGGGCAACCATCATTTGCTATTCTCAAAACAGAGATGGCCAGAGGTGAAGAGAGACTAGAGAAGCAGTGTATGGAGCTGTGCCAAGCTCAGTTGGGCTCTGATACCATGTTAAAAACACAGATCTAGAGCATGGAAACTATGGAGGTTGGAAGATGAATACTAAGTTCATAGTGACATGGATAATGACTAGACCAAATGTTACACAAGTGAATTAGGTTTCGAGATGGAATCTTGGGCTCATAAACACAATCTTGTGTAAGGATAATGACAATGACATTAACTGAAAGTACACATCATCATGATATTGCATTACTCATCTTGAAAGTGATAGTCAAGTACAATGCTTTATAATAGTTGGGTTGTTCCACTCTCCTCACTGTGCATATGGGATTCATGACATCTCTTCCTAGAGCATACATCATTTGTCATTTCTCAACACTCATCACATTCATGATAGGCTCTTGGAACTCTTCTATTTCCAATGTATTGATTGAGGTCATTGGTTCTCTATCCTTCCCTTACTATTTTTTAGCATCATAAGCATGGGCCTTCAGACAATGCACCTACCAGTGCTCTTAAGAAACATTGCTTCCTTGGAGAGTCAAGGGGCATCACCCCGACCTCCTTGTCCACCTCCGCATTCTCTTTGACCCATGTTGAGAGACAGAAAATGTTACTGAGTATAGGGGACTGCTGGTGTAGCCACAATAGATGGTTCTAGGGAAATCTAGTTGGTGGGTGAGCCCATCCTAGTGCTTTACCATCCCCCTGTTTGTGCCATCAAACTACATGTATTATATGTAGCAATAGACTCTGTAATATGAGTTTTTCTTTTGCAAATACCACACCTCATTGATTGAAACTCCAATCTAAAACTAGGTGCCTTGAATTATTACATTTGATACACCAAAGATTTTGGTTGCAACATTCTGAGTGCCCTTTGACAATTTGCGGCACTTGTCCTTCTTTTGGGACTTTGCGGGCTTCTTGCCATCCTCCTCGTTAGACTGCTCTTCACTCCTACTTTATTTCTTTAGATCAAAATCTAAATCCAAGTCACCATCTTTAGAATTATTGCTCTTCTCAATCGATTTGCTAGACTTCTTTTATTTCTATTTCTTACCCTGCAATAAGCTCATTTTTGTTTTTGTAGGGCTTAGCAGAGCTAACAGTCCAATCCCTTGACATAGATAGAGTGCATCATTTCTCCATTAAGCTTATTGTCATCTTCAATTATCCTTTGAAGAAGCACCCAAAATCAAGAAGTACAAGTTTGGACATCAAAATCCCATTGTTTGAGATTTTGAAAGTGTTCCACCTTCTAGGAATTTGTTTAATCCTATTGAAATTAATGTTGCCTTCACATTATCGACCCACCCTTCTTCCTTGGCCAACCACACATTAGCCTTTTCTGCGTCCTAGATTCAAACATAGTGGCCTTGTGCATCATAGCTACTTGTGGTTGGAAATTAATGTCATATGCCACCTCAAATTACTGAAGAAAGCATTCAAGGTCTTGGGAGGAGGAACCTGCAAATTTAGGAAAAGAGAACTCAGCCATAGCACCATAGAGCCATTGAAAGGTGGTAGAGAGGAAACCACAACTAGAATTACAAGGAAAAGAATTGGCCTGCAAGCTTTAGCGGCATTATGAGAGTAATCAACCAAGATAAAGGAGAGCCATGAATCAGAGGTTACAACCGTATATAATTCTTGTACACCCGTCTGCTTTGCTAGATTTCCCATGCTTGTCTTGTCCACATGCCGCAAGCCCTCCTCATCCTCCACTTCCTGCAACAATGACTCTCCTAGTTGCATACTCTCCACATCCATACTAAGGACATTACTTTCATCATACACTCGAGCCATCTGAGGTGTTATAGGAATAACATACCACCAATGAGGTTTTTGTGGGTAAGGATAGAAGATCACCTATTTGGAATCAATTAAGAACTTGTCACAAAATAAAAGGTATTTGTGGCCTTCATTTTGCCAAATTAAAATTAAAAAAATACCATACACTTGCTCACAATGATCCGACTAGACAAATGTGTCTTGCAAATCATTCCATTGTTTCTTAGAACTTATCTCCAAGAACCTAGATCACCCTTGCCCATGCTCCTTTCAATACCACTTTAGATCATTGTACATCAGATATAATCATGGAGAAGCTATGATAATCTACTGAGATCACACTTTGCAAGTTGCTAAAGTTCTCCATCTCATCCACTACAATATTTGGATATGTGGCTTTCTATCAACTTTCTTGCTCAAACTTCGTCATGACACCACAATTTGTCATCAAGCGAAATTTATTGATGCACTCTACTAAAAAAAGTTTTGCACGTGACCATAGTGTGTTTTAGACTTTCTACTACTTATTAAAACTTTTGGGTTAGTTGTCGCTTACAGTTGCTAGATACAACAACAATGAAAGTATATGTTTACCTTTGGACTACACCCCCTAGAGAATTCCTACTCCTCTCCAATGACTTCCTTCCCTTCATGTGAACTTGTTGTCAATGCATCATGAAACCAACTCACACACATGAATTGTGGTGACTCCTCTAGGCCCTCGATGTATGGAATGGGATGTTGACATGCACTACGTTGAAACTTCGATCGCGCTGTCTCTTGTTGCTATTTGGTGACCTTGTACATATTCAACCTCTTCTCCATGGATGCATGGTACAGTATATAAAAATGATTCACCTTCTCCTCCATGGATCCATACATCCTCTTCTCTATTCTATTTCCAACTACCACATCTCCAATTGATTTGTTATTGTTCTTTAGCATCCATAGCATGCTATTGTATATATCAATTGTTGGCAGCCAATCAAAAATATGTACCAATACCTCCAATACCAGTCATGTTGCCCTTTAGACAACAAGCATGTTGGTACACAAAGTCTTTTAGGGTTTTCATGAAGCACTCCAAAAAGAACATCCTCCGGGTATAGATAGGTCTTGCAATCTCTACTTCTCCATAAGATATACTAGGAAATGGGTCTATTTCATGAGTGTGCTTGTGGATAAATACTTCTCAAAGAGACAAACTATCTCCACTATTCCTTGCATCGTGGATTCAATTGAGGAGATCCTTATCTTCTTTTGCAAGATCCATTGCACTAAGTTCGGAAACTTGTACATTGCTGAATGTATCTCTGCACTAAGTGAGACACCCTGCAATCACAAATTGGTAGTATGGAACTGCCACAAATTTAACACATTATGTACTACAAATTGATGCAAAATAGAAAATATAAGGAGAACTTAATTAAATCAATGGCTATCATGGCCAGTACAAACCTGGCATATCTTATGCCAATTTTGGGATTTGAGTCCCGATAGCTAGTCATGTTTAGAAAATGTGGACCTGAGAGAGCGCATCATATCCATTGGCATGTACATAGACCTGATGATTTGCTTCACTATGCATTCTTTAGTGGACAAGATGCAAGGAGCAAGACATAGTTGCACATGACCATCAAAGCTTGTTTATGGCCAATTCACCTATGTCTTACATATCTTTTTCAAGTCCATTCTTTCCTCCAAAGTGTCTTTCTTTCTCATGATATGGTCCCACAACAAGCTACCAACATTTTTGAAAATGTGCATGGGATCCAAAAGGATGATTGATCTCTAAATGGGTTAAATATGGCAACTCATGTTTTCCATAGTGATCTCCTCCTCCCATAGTATCTTAAGCTTGTCACCCAATTGACATTTGAAGATAGACATCCATATTCTTGAACTTACAACATCCAAGTATGAGCAAGCTAAGGATCAGGTGTCCTTCCTTAGTAGAAATCCATAGCAAAATGTTGTAGGTAGCAAGAACTACTCATACACGATAAGAGGTTGAGTAGTGGCTGAATGGATTCACACCATCCATAGCAAGACCAAGATGAAGATTCCTTGCCTCTTGTGCAAAGCCACAAAAGGCAGAATCAATGTGATGCCATGCTTGGGAGTTTGCATCACTCCATTCATACTTTTTTATCTAGTTAAAAAAGAGTGTACTACGTACCTAAACAATTTGGTCACACTTGCATCGCTCCATTCATAGTTTGCCTATATACTCAGGAGCACAAAAAGTGTCTTTAAGCAGGATACTTGACACCCATTATATAATGGTATAGATGCCTCCTCTCTCAATGGATCAGATGTCTTAGCATCCACGAGTAGTAATGCCTTAATCATTGATTCTATCTCAAGATCCAAGATCTAAGGAAGGTCGAATAGGTCCGTAAATATCTTCTCCATATTGCAAAGGACCCAACATGTAATTGTCATAATTTCATGGATTGTGTGTCAAAAAGGGAAGACATATTTGGCATGTAAGTTGTTTTACTACATGTATCTTCAAGTCTTTGGAATGAATACAAATGTAAACATGTTTATACACCAACCCATGCTTATAGAAGAAAACTTACACCTTATATTTGAAAGCAAAAGAGCTTTCTTAGTATTGCCCATAGTGTGACCTAGAAAACAAAAGCTATATTAGTTCTTAGAGAAATGCATTCTCTTTTTTTAAGAAAATAAATTCAGTGAAAGATTATAAAAATTTTATTTGATAAACTTTTACTATCCTTGCCTCTCTCAATCTGTGACACAGTAGTATAATTGGATGTTTAACATAGTTTCTAGCTTCTCTCCTAAGACATGTTCGAGAATCCTTGGAGAGTTGCCAAAAAGTAGTGTGCTTTGATCATTCCAAAATCCCAAATGAGATCTAGAAACCACACTTGGTTCCTAAGAACCAAGGAATAGTATCTTTAACAAGATCATTGAACACTCAATGGATATGCAACAAGAGTTGCTAAACATGAAATCTAGATTGGAAGGAATCAAGAATGTGTTATTGAACATCAAAACGTTAGGATCACCCCCACTGACACCCTAATGAACCTCATCCAATGCAAGCTCTTTGATCAGATTTATAAACTCATTATAGGAGTGCATATAGCCCAAACCTTACTAAGTGAGAGGAGAAACATGCCTACCCAATGAGACCAAGCCAAAGTGCCCTTAGTGCCCAAAAAACTTGACAAGTTTGTCATGTAAAAGATGATGCATACAACTTCATAGAGAAATTCAAACAATTTTGTAAGACCAATAACCTTATAGGAGATGCTAAGTAGGAGGTGAATCTTTTAGACTCTATATGGAGGAGAAGGACCACACTTGGTTTATTAGCCTCAATGTAGCTGAGGAGAATTCCTTTTAAGCAATAAGACTCTCTCATTAAGAGATTCACGAAGAGAGTCTATGGGAATAATCTAATTGTCTAGATCATGAACATTGAGCAATATGATAAAGAGAGTATGAGAGACTACATGTCCAAACTGAGAGGGCTATATAAGTGAATTTTGCTAGAAGAAAAACCAGCTACTGCCAAAGTAGTTTACGAAGGATTTCTTTAAGGGCATCCATGATGAAAATATATATGAGATGCTAGCTAACCATTTTGTGCTTGATTGTAGAAATCTCAATGGAGACATAGATACAACAATCTGAATAGAAAACCTATATGAGGAGAGAACTTAGGACAAGAAAGGAAAAGCCACCGAATCCCAATCTAGTAGAGGCAAATTTTAGATAGGAAATACCCAAACTTAGAATCTCATGACTAATATGATTAAACAACAACAAGAGCTCTTGAAAATGTTTGAATCATTCAAGCAAACTTGAATGTGCCAACAAAATGTGCAATACATACATTGCCATCGTGATCACTTGCCATCTGAATGCTCTCAAAAGCAAGGCATGCACAAATTGTGGGCAGTTTGAACACGAGGTATCCACCTATAGAGCCCCTACACAATATCCCTATTTTGCATTATATGTAAATCAAGGGCTCATATATCTTACACCACAACATATGGCTTTAATTGTTCCCTTAAACTAGACATCTATAGCTCCTAGAGATAATATCAACCCATCTGGTATCCCCCCATGACCTTCGGCCCTCATCTCATAACTCACCCACCTAGTTATACCCCAATTCATAATATTGAAGATCCTATCAAGAAAGAAGATTACACCAATTTGTTTATCTCTTACGATGAGGAAGGAAGCATGATGCTCATAGATTACCACTTGGTAATACTGATCATGAGGTTAGGAAGAGATCAAGGGTGAGGGATGATGTAGACTTGAGAGACTCTTGCCTATTGGACTTGTGGCCCAATCACATCTTCTCTTGATGCACTAAAAATTAAGAACAATCAAAGGAAAATGAAGTTGAAAAAACATAATCTAAATGTGGAATCCCCCATATGTACCTAGATTCCCAAAGAGTAAAGTTAGCAATAGTAAAGCCATAGTACCTGTTGTAACCTTGAGTCTCTTTGCAATCAAAATGTTGAAAGATGAAGATACGATTCTCATTTCCATCAGTGCCATCATCAAACCACAAGCTAAACAAGGTGGAGTTAGTATCCTTGGACCATCTCTATGACTAGCTCTACCATTGGAAAGAAGAATGCCAAGAAGTGAGCTAGGCATGTTACTCTCAAGCTAAAGAAAAGTGAAGGAGCAACCTCAATTCTTATAGTCACTTCAAGTGTTGTGCAAGCTACATCTACTCCATACACTGAAATGGCTACCTCATCTAAAATAGGTAAATACCTAGATTGTTAGGACCAAAGAATCCAAAATTTTGGCTGAAGAAGCCAATGAAAATTTGAGTGCACTTGCTGGGGATAACACAATTCTCTTGTTCTCACCAATTGGCCCAACACTTTTGGAAGACTAGCTATTGAATTTGGAGCATGACTAATGCTCAAGGTTAGACAAGGAAGTTTCAATATCAAGAAGTAAATCTAGGGCTTTTAGTTACATTGGTCTGTAGTATGAGTGTCTCAATACCATTGGTATGCTCTTCAAAGGCAATCCCACAATTTGGAAAACTTTCAAGATCTCAATGGATGGAAGTGATGAGGGCCTACCTATTGAGAAGAATGCACAACATCTTATGCATAGCATCCAACCTTCCCTAGTATTTGATGCTCTAAGAGTTGCCACATTTTGGGAGGGTGCTAAGCAACATGTGGTTCACCTATTAAAGGTCTCAATGACTCCACAAGAAGAGGCATTATAGATATAGGAGCTAGCGTCAGTATCATGAATCAAGCAATACTTACGAGATGTGGAGAAACCCTTTGATTGACCTCTACACTTTAATCTCACTATCACCAATGGTTCTAAGGTGTATGTCGGGAGTATGTTGACCAATGAGGATCACTAGTGCTAAGTTCTCTAACACATTTGTGGTCATGAAGGAAATTGACTAGAACCTATTGCTTGGTTGACCTTGGATGCACAATGCATGACTCATTGAAGATTGGGGCAATATTCTAATCTTTTTGGGAAATCAAACTAAGGCTATGTGCATTGAAATGAATAATGGATGACTATTACAATTGATTTGGATGCTATTTCCAACTTCTTGCAAGGATAACCATTATCTAGAGATAGCACGATAACCTTTCTCACTATTACCCACAACATCACATGTCTCTACAATTTCATTTGGTTTTACTGTGTCTTTTAAGTCCTTTACCAACTCTTTGAGAGTTGGGCCTCTCAAATCCACATTTTGAGGTGACTTGGGAATCCTCAAAAATATCTTCCTTATTCATGGTTTATCTTAAAAGATTGATTCTCTCCTCACTTTCTTGGATATCAATGCTTGATATAGTGGTCTCTTCCTCTCTCTAAATCCTATTGGAGTTTCCTTCAAGTATGTTAACTTGTGTTGTAATGAATCATTAGCATTTTCCAAACTGTCAATCTTATTTATTAGCTTGGAAATACTTGTTTGTGTAGTTAATAATGTTTTTTTCATTTCATGTATTTGAGCCATGTATGCGTAAGATGCAAAGCATAACCTTGTATAATAGCCAAGCATCTCATTGTAACCTTCTCTAACATATCTTATGTATTCATGAATATTGAAAAAATAAGGAGGTTTATATGTAGAAGGGTCCTTGGGATAAATATTTCCACCAACCCACAAATCTATATGCTTCTTTCCTTGTATTCGCCTCCATCTCATCTATCAATACTCGATGATGTATACTTCTCCAAGATGTATAAATTGGATCTAGTTGAATGGCAAGTTCATACTTGCATATGCCTATACTTGTGTTACTTGAAGAGGTATTGCTAAAAACTTTAGCACACAACCAACAAAAATGAATCTCATAGTGATAGAATGTAAGCACAAAGAAGAGAATGGCGAAAGAGAATGGTGTGTGAAAAGAAGACATGGGAGCAAACAAATGCAATTTTGGTGCAAATATCTCAAAAATACAAAATCTCTCAACTCCCAAGATAATAATGGCCAAAAAGGTGACCCTGAAATATATTAAAAGATGAGGGAAATTAATGGCCAAAACCCCTTCAATGAACCAAATATTCTCTCATTAATCACGTTTGAGCAATCAAATTTGGTGGTCTTATTCTCCCAAAATCTAAATAATTAGCAACTTAATAATTTTCCTACAAATGCAAATTTTGGAGTGTTTTTAGTAGTAATGCTGGGGTTAACATTACCCCCCTCATATAGACGAGTGCCAGTCCCATGGCACTTGCAAGTCTTTGGTGATGAGGGATTAGTTCTTGGAAGGGTGGTTGTGTAGTTGATGATGGGGCCTTCTGTGGATTGTTATTGGTTGAGAGGCTTGGCAATGATTGGATTGTTGGAGGCGGAGAGTGGATGGTGGGGCCTCCGATGTTGGTGGTTTGCAACATTCAGCATTACCTGAAAAGAGAAGAAGTGCACTACCTAGGGGGAGTGTCTACCTTACTGTGTGGTACATTGTGCTCGTGCAAGTGGAAATGGGAACTGGGTCTACCACATGAAAGCTTGGGTGTTGTCCGACACTTGAGGACCCAGTTTGTGCATAAGGGAGGTGTGGTGCATATAGCTTAGGGTGACAGGTCTAACCATAGATGAGTGCTACCTCCCTAGGTATGTCCTACCCTTGATGTTCCTTAAGCGTGAAGTGGGGAATCAAAATAAGGCTAGGGGGTTAGGGATTGAGCTATCCCGACTGAAGCCACCTAACTTGAGAACCCCTAGGTACAGTGACTGTGGCCTATGTGGGGTGAAGTGCTTTTCATTGTGATTTCTTCTCTTTTCATGTTTGTTTTCTTCTTTCTTTCTCTCTTTTTTTTAACATTTTCTTCTTCTTTTTATTTTGGATTATATAGGAAGGATGAGAGCTAAGATTCGTTGTCGGAGTGGGGTGGAGAAGGGGGCCTAAGAGATTTATTCAAGAATTTCCAACTCTGCAAGTACCCTTTGAGGTTCAAGTGGACTTGCAGAGTGGTAGTAGAGAGAAATGGATGATTGCAATGCGTAAAGAGGCTATCATTCATATCTTCTAGAAGGGATTAAAAAAATGAAGGGAGAAGAGCAAAATGAAGGGAGAAGAGCAGCATGCATCATCAATCGATGGTGTAGTTGTCTATGGCATTGGGATCAAAATAGAGGGTTGGAAGGCCATGTTCTTGTGGAGTGGGGTTTTGCCTAAGTAGTATTCTAAGTAATCTAAGGTAATTACATGTAGTAATGAATGCAGGATTAGGGCATGAGGAGAATTTATCTACAAAGTAGATTATGGAGTCATACAGATCTTCTGAGGTGAAGACAAGGGCCTCTTCAGGCTTAGTAAAATTCACATTGTAGATTATAGGGGAGTCGTACTGACTGTGGACATTGGGGTCAAAATCCACTCCTATTCTTTGGGGGTATGGCATGAATGTCAAGTTGTTGTGTTCGAATGGAAGGGTGTTGCAGAAAGCCATCCAAGTGTCCATATTTACATCACAGATACACCTTCTCCATGTAGACCGACACTCATAGCCCGGCATTGATCTCGGGACCTCAAAAACCTTGTTTTGCCGAAATTCTGCATCCTTTATGTCCCAAAGGGCGGGGTTCTGCTCTCTCTTAGCCAACCATTTCTCCTCAAGCATGGTTCCAATGTTAATCACTTCTTCCACCACCTTGATCAGTAGAATCCTGCACAAATTGGCAGGGAATTGGAAGTAAAGATTGAAGGGATTTCTAGAAGTTTCCTGTCGTTTTTAGCTTACCATGGCAGTGGGGCAACTCATTGGGAAATTATCCTGGCTCGGTGGAATAGGTGTGGGTGGAACTAGCAAAGGTCTAGCATTCAATCTTATCCTTGCTATCTCCACCATTTGTTTTCTCTTTTCCTTAAGTGTAGCCCTTCTTTCTTCGGATGTGTCTGCTTGTTGTTGCTGGTCTTCCGGCCATGGTGGGGAAGGAGGCTATAGGGCTAGCTCTTCTTCATGAGGCCCCATCTTGAGGCTTGTGCCAACCTCATCTCCTTTCTGGGTTTTGTGTTGTACCCCTTTCGTGAACCCTAATGCAGCTATTTCCTATGGTTTCAAGCTTGCTTAATAGTAGGTATCTTCATTGCTCTTCAAGGGTTAAGATGACTCCCACAGGTTGCAATGGCATCTATAGGCCTACTCTCAAGGCCGTGCATGCAATCCCTAGCTTCTTCTTGATAGTTTCAACGGCCTCCCCTTCCTCTGTCTGAGTGACATTAAGCAGTGTATTGAGGAAGGCATGTTGCTAGGTTTCAAAGTCCACTTGGGTGGCCTCTACTCGGCTTTTAGCTAATACTTTATCTTTTTCAACCTGAGCCAGATGGTGCGCCAAGGTTTTGACTCTTTTTTCGTTACGAGTTGCCCATTTGCCTGCTCTTTTCATCATCTCCTTGAGGCTTTCCCCTTGCCTCTGAGCTAGTACTGTTAGCCTTTGTTCTTGATCTTCCATTTCTCTTTTCAGTCTCTGATGCTCTTCTTGTTTTGAGGCTGCCTCCTTTTTCAATTTCAGCACTTCTTCTTCATAGCTACGTGCTCTTTCCTCCCTCAATGCCTCTAGTTCCTCTATGGCTTTACTGATATTCTCCACCTCCACTTGCAAGTCTTCATAGATCCCTATGATCTCATCATTGTGGCTTTGCATGTGCACTAGGACTTCAATCTCTTCATCCAATCTTGCATGCCAATTGGCTTCCACTTCTTGTAGCTGTTCTTTGAGCTCATTAATCTCCCTTTGGGCCATGGCTATTGGGCGGGTTTTCTCCAATTGAAATGCAACCATGGCCTCTTCTTCTGCTTCTAGCTCTGCCAATACTATCTTTTCTCTTCCTTCGCTTTCTCTAGTTGAGAGAGAAGCTCCTTGACATATTCATCATACTCAGCAGGTGGCATCTTTGTTGCGGGGATAGAGTTGCAAAGGTTTCTGTTTCTTCGGGTCTTGTCTAGACTCGGCATCTGCTATTGGTCTTTTGGTTCCTACCACCACAAGGGTCATTCATCCTATTCCCTGATTCATTTTCTTATTCACAAAGTATTGTACCTAGGACATTAGGTTGCTAGCATCCACCTAGGTTGTAGAGTTAGGTGTGGATATGGTGATGGTAGTGGTGGGCACCAAGAGAGTAGGAATGGGGGTGATTGGGGCCTTGCCCTTGACTTCTTGTACTGTAGGTGGTATGATTTCCAGCACATGGGCACTCAAGGCCGGCCCTTCATCTCTAAGTGGGCTCATGGGCTCCAGCTTGTCTCACTTGCACTGTAGCTGCTTAATGGATCTGTGCGTTGCAAGGGCTATATCTTCATCCTCCTTTCTTTTCAACTCCTCCTCCTCTTCATCTGCCTTTCTTTTTCTTTCATCCTCGGCCTTCTTAGAATCCCTGTGAGCCTTTTGTAAGTTTATTCTCTTTCCTCTTCATCCTCACTCATCGTCCTTTCAATGGATTGTGCCTCTTATTCATGGTGAGGTGGCAACTTGCTCGGTGTTTCCTCAACTCCTTCTCCTTCTCCCTACCCTTTCCCAAGGCTTCTTTGATGCTGGTGGTAAGGAACCCACCGAATCCAATGGTTGAGGCCTTTGAGGATGAAGCTTTTCTTTTAGCCTTGGTGGTAGGGGACTCTCCTCCTGTGGGTTGTCCTCCTATTGCCAGAGCCTTTGCCAAGGTCTCGATGGTCTTTCTCACAAAGCCATTGAGGTTCACCTCATCTAGTGATCACGCTGCAACGCTCTCTAGCAAGGGGACATTAATATGGCTCATGATTGTGTTATACTTTTGACTAGAGAACAATGTGTACACCATCTTGGCCTGGAGTTGGATTTTGGGATCCGAAATATCAGCTAAGCTGATACCATCGTTGGTGTGGAACTTCACCTTGTCCATCCCCTGCATGGCATATACATCTCTCTTCGGCTTTCTCTCCACTTTGTTTGCCAGGCCCAATTCTCTTTCTACCAACTCTGGGGTCAATTCAATCTGCACTTTATGAGTTTCTTCTCCCTCCTGGACAGTCACGTTGCCACGGTTCTCGTTAAAAGTTTGTAAGAACTCCACACAATGGATGTAATCCATCGCTTGGCCCAGTGCTTCCATGTATTTCTACAGATTGTATCACTCAACAATTTGCTTCATGGTTCATTCTTCAATGGCTACATCTTCTAAGGTTGAAGACATGCCAAACTGGTTGAAGTCCCTCATCTCCATTGAGAGGCCATATTTTGCATGTTCTTCTTTTGAGGAAGGAAACTTGCCAGTCTTTTTTCTTGTCCTACCATGATGGGTGCATGTCATGAAGCTATATTCACCATTAGTGCTTTTCAAAAGAATTACTTGTCATAGAAGGAAAGACTACATGCTTGCTGACTTGAAATGCCTAAGCACAATAGTAGAATTTTCCTTCAAGCAGTTCATTCATTCCAAAATTTTATGATATTTTTTCTCAATTCACAATTTAATTTTTAATATATTTTGGACATTGATTGAGGATTTTTAGTTTTCCTTGCACGTTTTATTCATATTACCTGTTTGATTTTACCTTTTGATTTCACCTTACCCCCTCCCCCCTTGAGAATGAGAATGATCCTTCTTAGGATTAGAGGTTAAAGGGTTAAGGGCATTCAACACCTGTGTGTGGTGCTTCACGTCCGCATGAGCCAAGCATAGAAGTTTGGATTGTATTCCATTTTAGCGTAGTGGTCTATGTTGATAGGTCGACTACCTATGTGAGTGATGTAGCTCAGGGCATCCATTAGGAAGTCATCGGCTTCGGCTAGTAACTCCTCCTCAGCTAGAATATGATCTAAACATGGATGGGTTAGGAGGTGCTCTTCTAGGGGTCTGTTATGAATTATTATCAAAACCCTATAGAAGGTTGGAGCTACATAAGTAGGGTCATACTTTGAGGTTTTGATAGCACATCTCTGTTCAGCACTAGTCATGATTTGACATCCCTCAAATTTCCATTGAAGTCGGAGAGCGTACCATTTCCTCAAGAAAGAAGAGTTGTTTGTCAGCAAGCTGCTTCAACTCTTCGACTTCTTGGTCAGTGGCATAGGCAGTGCGCTTGTCATATGATGTGATGAGGGGTCGTTTCTATGCTTTATCACAGGAAATATCGGTGGCGATCAGTTGCTTTGGCAGCCTTAATGAATACAAATTCAGATTCTTCCCATGAGTAAGGTAGCATACGCACCTCTGTTGCTAAAGGCTCTTCTAAAAGGTCTAAGTCCAAGCGGTCATAGCTTTTAACAAGTGACAAGAAGGTGGCATCTAAGCATCTAAGGTAAGCAACCAAGTCATCCCTCGTATTCTCGACAAAGTCTGTGGCCAAGGTTAGAATTGATCTCCACTCATAAGAGGGTCTAAGGCCTACAAGGTGATTGGGATTTGTTTGAACTAGAGAGTTTAGCAGGCTGATTGCTGCGGCTTGAGTTGCTTTTGAGGTTGTGGTTTGGCCTCTTGTTCAATAGGTTGGGCTGTGGCGGCTACTAATGGTGCTCTTGAGGCATGAGGGACACTAGTGGATCCAAGTTGAGATAGTTTGTTAGTAGGGCAGCGGGCTATGGTTTTGGCCTATAGATTATTTTACATTCTGCGGGCCTAGACTTTGGAGGTTCTATGGATTTAGCAGCCTGAGTCTCTTGTAGCCTGAGTGTGTGATTTGTCTTGATGTTTCGTGAGGTCAAGCTTGAGGGCGGCATTTGAGTAGGGCATTTGGCCGTTTTGGCTTTAGGTACCCATGTCTAGGTGTTACCCGCATAGTAGCCTTGCGCTTGCAATAAGGTCTTGGGGACCCATCACAGCTTTTGACCGTACGTCGATGTCTATAGTTTTTTCTTAGCCTCCTAGGTCTTGAGTGTGGGTCCTTAGCCTTGCGGGGCCATGGATGTCTGCTCCTAGGTGGTGGGCCTTGATGTTTAGGTAGCCATTGAAGCTTTGGTCTAGGGGTCTTAGTTTTTGCTTCAACAGTTTGCAAGTCTTTAGGTTTGGTGGGTGGTGATGAGTCACGACCCCTCGCCTTAGACTTGATGGTGGGTTTCTCTACCAGTGGCTTTGCGAACTTTGAAGGAGTTGCACAACCCTTGATGAAAGTGGTGACTATACGTATGTTGCCTATGGTGAGGTGAATACGCTGGGACTCGTAGTCGACATTGCAATGAGCTTGCTTTTTACTTGTGCATCCTAACAAGGATTCCATACCTACATATTTGGTGTTTGGCAACACATAGAAGATCATTGGTATGCTTTCAAACTGGATAGAGATTGCAACCTTGCACTTTCCCAAGAGTGCATATGATTGTCCCCCATATGGGCCGAGTTTGGCATTGGTGGGTTGCAACTGCAGTTTGCCAATATGAGTCCAATGATCATGAGTTAAGACATTAAAGTCAGTTCCCTCATCGATCAATGCATTGAAGGTGTGTGTTTGCTTGGCAGTGACCGTTATGCTTAGGTAGGCTGGTTCTATTGCTTCCTCATCCTCATCGTCAATCTTTGTGATAGTGGCCACTTGCACATTGACATGGGATTCTAACATTGGCGGCTCATGCAGTGGGTATGTGGGAGGGTAGTACTTCTTTATACAGCTATCATTGAAGAAGCCTATGCCCTCACCCTCTAGGGTTTCAAGTTCTACATTATCGGTTCGATTGATGGTGCAAACTTTGAAAGGCCCTAGCCCTCTAAACTTCATTTTTTGCTTATGTTCCTTCTGAGTACAATAGTACCAAGTCTCCTTGTTCAAAATTGCACTGCTTGACGTGCTTGTCAAACTCGCTTCTTTTGCATCTTGCCTTCTTGCATATTAGCGAGTGGGTGGCTAGAAGTTGAGTTTCCGATAGGTATTCTAGCTCAACTAGGCACTGTGTCCATGCCTCCTTTCCATCCCATCTCTCTTGATGAGCGATTCTCAGGCTAGGAACGAAGAACTCTACAGGTAGAATTGCTCTAGTCCCGTAGGTCAACCTGAAGGGGGTCTTTGTTCCATAGCCATTTTATAAGTTGTGCGATAGGCCTATAAGGTTGCCATGAGTTTGTTATCCCAGTCGTTGTGCAAAGTAGAGACTATCTTGGTCAGGACGTTCACTAGAATTTTATTCGTAGACTCAGCCTAGCCATTGTAGCTTGAGGATAATACGATAAGGATTTGTGATGTGGATGATTAGAAAGGTTGATAGGAGATGAGCAATCACTTCATTGATGAAGTGCATACTTTGGTCGCTAATGAGTTCGATGGGGCAGCCAAATCTTGAGATTACCTGCTCTCAAAGGAACTTGGTAGTGGTCCTAGCATCATTCTTTCTCGTAGCTCATGCTTTCGCCCACTTTGTGAGATAGTCTGTGGAAATAATGATGTATTTCGCTTGTGAGTATTGTGTTGCAAGACTGATTGACCCAATCTTGCAACTCTCTCATGATGGTTTCATAGTGAGGCCGAGATACATGGACGCTAAACTCTCCCATGGACTCTGAGTTCTATTGGTCAAATTCGCACCTCATTGCATCAATTGTTGATTGAGACAAGTTGATGGAGCCATATTGCAATCAATGAGAGGATGTGCCAGCTTTGTGGATGGGAGTAAGAAATGGAGGAGCACTACTACATATGTACTGTATACTATGATATTCGAGGCCGCTATCATTGCCTCTTTTAGGAGGGCTTTGGACCACTAAGACGGGTGATGGACTATGAGGACCAAAGATGTTTGGGTCTTTTCTCATTGTTACGGGATAGGGGGCGACCCTAGCCTCATCCACCCCTCCAGAGAGCAGCTACAAACTTTTTTAGTGTAGCTAAAACCCCAGCCGTTGCCACCCCAAACACTACATCTCCTACTGATAGGCATCATTAAGGGACATCATCATAGTTGACAGAGCTACGTCATTATGCAAAGCATGACACACTAGAGTACCTACTTGGTGACATAGGCATGCCCATATGCATCACATTCACATCACAATTGCTCATCATAGATGTAGATTAGCACGCTAACGCTGACGGATGTAGCTTGCAGAGTCTTGGTGGATTCCATAGACTGAGAAGGAGATAATTTACACTCCTTTAATCTTTTTAAACATAGTTTTTTTTAGCTTTTTCAGTTCTCCATACTTCTCATACCTCTCATCCCAATCCACCATGTAGACCTACACATTTATCTCTATCTCTTCTTCTTTGATGAGAGATGATGATACCAATTGTATTGGTTATAGTCTCATAGGCCATTCTAGTATTTTAGAGACGTTAATAGATCTTATCTTATCTTCTCTCTCTCTCTCTCTCTCTCTCTCTCTCTCTCTCTCTCTCTCTCTCTCTCTCTCTCTCTCTCTCTCTCTCTCTCCAATTGGTATCAGGTGACCGGTCCTAGGGTGTCACCATAGTATGTTGCAATGTTCATGTGAGAAGATGCTTACCTGGAATGTCTCTGAGGTGCTTATTGGGCGACTGGTGCGACGTATTTGGGGCGACGCTCATCGGACGCAAGGTGTGGCCGGAGCAAGAATATATATATATATATATGTATATATATATACATATATATATATATGTATATATATATATATATATATATATGTATATACATATATATATATATATATGTATATATACATATATATATATATGTATATATATATATATATTTCTCTCTCTCTCTCTCTCTCTCGCTCATGCTAGGAATTGACCTAGCCCATGAAGAAATTAAAATTTACAAAGCGTCGCTTAAGCGAAGCTATCGCTTAATTGATGCCATCCATATTGCAAATCTACTTAATGCATCACAATTATGTGTTGCTTAAGTGACTTCATTTGCGATGTAAAATTGTGTCGCTTATATGACACTTTGAACATCACTTAAGCGACACCCACTAGAAATTAAAATTTTAAAAAAATGGGCTTTGCATAAGTGACGCCCGTCATTTTTTGCTGCGTCTATAACACCCCCTCTTTCTTTTAGTGACTGATGTATAGGTAGCAAGTATCAATGTTAAAGAAGAAGCTTGAATCCTTGACCTTCATATAAAGCTTCACTCCTCATGCTCCTTGCTTCAAGAATGGGCTCCCACAAACACCGAACGCCACTCTGTTACAAGTTGAGAGAGGAGCAATGGTGGAATCCAATGTATAATCTATACATTGTATGAGGGTTGAGAGAGAGAAGAACACGAGAGTTATGTGGGTACAAAATTAATGGTACCTTATTCTTTATTATCTTCAATTATATATAACTATGCCATATATACTTATACAAGGACTGCCTATTTGGCTACTATTGGACATTGGCCTTTATCCCACTAGTTTATTTCTAGTATTTTCTTGCAAAGTTTTTCTATGTCTTCCTCCTTGGATTTGAGTACATCTTTCCTTCAGATCTCAAAATCCTTCTCTTATAGCTTTGAGCTATTTTTATTGATGTGAAATTAAAGGTTTGTCACTTATTCTTTCAACACAACCAAAAACTTTCTATAAACTTCCTAAGTTTTATCAGTCTTTTTTGTAGATCATGGCTCATTGTTGCTAAAGCTTCAACTTTATCTCTTCTTATCTCCTCATATAATCATTGCAAAGCTTGCACCATGCTTGTTGTAGTTTGTCCTCTTATAGGTGATTCATGGGTGCTATTTGACAATTTTCTCAAGTGTAGTCTATTATCCTCGTTTTTCTGGTTTCCTTTACTTTAGTGAGCTTATCAATATATGCTTTCATACTTCCCAATTGAGTCATTAACCCATGAAGAGTTATTGTGTTGTAAAGAAGAACATACGATAAATCTAATAGCACAAACACTACAGAAAAATAATATTATAAAATATAAAAGAATCAAATAAGTTAATAAATTTAGAAATAACAAGAGAAAATATACAATAGGGCCCTCCAACCTCCCCCATGACAAAAGCCATGATTTGCCATTCTCTATTATGAAATATTGATTACGTATCTCTCTTTTCAATCATATATTTAATTATAAAGAAAATGCAAATAGCAATTAACCTACAAAGTTTTAGATATAAAGAGGTTTTCTATAGCTTGCTATAGTTAATGTAAAAAAATTTGTATGGTGAATTATGATGTTTTGACATCACCATCATATCTAGAATATGCTAAAATTTAAAATATATAAATTTCCCCAATTTTGTCATAATCTACTCATCATAACACTCTAGGGTGAACCTGTAAGAAATCATCTATATAATGTGCATTCAAAGGGTATTAAGAAATACTTTCTTGCATATTATAAGGTCATAAAATGGCCTCTTTTACTTTACTAAACTTACAAAAAAATTGTAATTAAAAATCAATTTTGTAAATATAATCTTATAAATTTTACTAAATAAAATACATTTTCTTTTGAATTCACATAGTATCTTACATGTTCTATAAGGTATATCCCTCATGCCATAACACCGAACATATGAGTTTATTGCCATCTATCTTTGAGCATAATGCAATCAGTGTCAAACACAGTGCTTACGTATAATAAGTCACAATTATGTAGTAAATAAATATTGAGAATCTATCAATAAATAAAGATAAAATTATATTATTATTATAGTAGTTTTTCTAATATCTATTGCACAATCCCATGGTATAAGTTGATTCCTATCACATTCTTAGCCTTATAACCCATTAAAAACTCACAAAATGATAAGTAAAGTCTATTTCACATAACATACTCTCATATTTATATTACAAAATGGACCATGTGGTAAATCTAATATTATAAATATTTAATAAAATAATATTATAAAATATTAAAAATCAAAGAAGTTGAGAAATTCAAAAAAAGGAGAAAATACACAATAGAGCCTAACCGTTTCCATGACAAAGCTATAGGTTGTTATATTCTATTATTAAATATTGATTATATATTTCTCTATATTCACATCATACATTTATCTATAAAGAAAATTTAAATAACAATCAAGCTATAAACTTTTTGATACAAGGAGGTTTTCTATACCTTAATACAATTAATACAAAAAATTCTATGTACTAAATCATGATTTTTTTACATCACCATAGTATTATATGAAAACAAGCCAAAACACCCAAAACAACTTTGAAAGCCTTGAATTTTGGCTCTAGATGATGAAGAAACAATAAAACTAAGTTTTTACTTTATTCTCCTATTTTACGTACAATCCTATTGCTTTTATAAAGAAAGCTAAGAAAGAAACCACATAAAGAAAATAACAAAGCATCCTATAAAGAAAGCTTATTTTAATAAAAACACATCTTAAATATGTTATTTTAATATTATTTATATTTTAAAAATAAAATAAAAAAATTTATTATAGTTAAGACTAATGATTCATTCAAAAATAATACTAAAGAAGCTTAAACTTGTAATTTATCAATAAAGTAATAATAATAACATGTAAATACATATTATTATACATTATGCTTACTATATAGAATCAGCTAAAGATTATTTATACTCAATAATTCTTCAAAATTATTAACTTATCTAATTTTGTCTCATAATCTACTCATTCTAACATGAAACACAATAGTTCTCTACCATCTATCTATGAGATAATGTGTCCAATGCCACAACACAATGCTCACATATAACAAGTCATGATTATGTGACAAATAGATAATGAGAATCTATAAATAGATAAATCTAAAAAGATCTTATTATTATAGTATTTTCTCTAATATCTATTGTACTATCCCATGTTATAGCTTGATTCCTATCACATACTTAGCCTTATGATGTATAAACAACTCAAAAGAAGACAAGTAAAGTCTATTTTTCATAGCATTCTTTGATACCATTATTGCAAAGTGGACCACATGGTAAATCTAATAACACAAATATTAACAATAAATAACACTAAAAATTTTCCAAGAATTGAATAAGTTAAAATTTTTAGAAAGAACAAGAGAAAATACACAATAGGGCCCAACCTTTTCCATGACAAAAGCTATGGTTTGACATTCCCTATTATGAAATTTTATTTACATCTCTCTCTACATTCAGACCATACATCGAATTGTAAATAAAATACAAATAGTAATCAAACTATAGAGTTTTAGGTATGAAAAGGTTTCCTATAGCTTGTTGCAGTTGTGATATAGAAAGTTCTATATGCTAAATCATGACGTTTTTATATTACCATGGCATTCGAAATGTGCCAAAATCTCCAAAATGACTTTGAAAGCTCTAAATTCTAACTCTGGATAAAGGGGAAACAACAAAACTAAGTTCTTACTTTGTTCTCTACTTTTGCACCATGCAATCATGTTATATTTGTAATTAAAGCTAAGAAATCTTTCGAAAAATAAACCACACAAAGAAAATAGTAAAAGTATCTTATAAAAATATTATTTTAATAAAGCTATATCATAAATATATTTATTTTATATTATTTTAATTAAAATATTAAATCAAATAATTTAATAGTAAAGTTCAATGATTGATTTAAAATTATCACAAAGAAGCTTAAACTTGTAATTCACAAATAAAGTCATAATAATATAATGTAAATGCATATTATTATATATTATGCTTACTACATAGATTCATCTAACAATTATTTATGCTTAATAATTCTTCAAAAATATTAATTCACCTAAATCTACCTCATAATTTACTCACTGTAACAATGAATAAGTTAATTCCCTACCATCTATCTATAAGCATAATGCAATCAATGTCACATGTAGTGCTTACGTGTAACAAGTCACAATTATATAGTAAATATATAATGAGAATATATAAATAAATAAATCTCAAATTATCTTATTATTATAGTATTTTTCATAAGATCTATTGTATGGTCCCATGGTATAAGTTGATTCCTATCACATTCTTAGCCACCTTGTTACATATAAAACCCTCATAAAATGACAAGTCTATTTTCCATAGCATGTTGACTCAAATGATGATGAATTTTCTAACACTTTCTCTTTCCCCTTTTATAACACTTCTTTCTTTGCCAATATTTGTGCTACTTTCTAAAACATTGATGGCATAATATCCTACATGTGCATACCCATACTGACTGTGATGACTCATGTTAGTGCACTACCATAGTTTATGTGTCTCTATGCAATTTACCTTTAGATTTTGATCTTTCATAAGAACTTTAATTACCTTGATTAAGGATCGATTACACATTCTAGCAGGAGGGCATTTAAATCCTGATTGGTGACAATATTTCCTATTATGATATCTTTCACTAGTCACTTAGGGCCTCTAGTTGGGATGATAGTGGATTTGTTATAGGTGAAGAGGATGAAACATCTCTACTCAAAGATCTTCATCTGCAATGGCTTTTAACAACACTTCTTCACTATTTATGATAGTGTCATCCCATCTTTGTGCAATTTATGGTGTTTTATATGTCCTATTGTATTCACTTGATTTAGCTTTTATGCCAAGAGTTTCTTTTATCAATTCTGGGCTAAGGTTGAAGTTTACTATCCTCTCCAAAAATCTATCACCTTGTTTTAGAGCATAGGAGAACCTACTAGACTTAGTGTCTAGATGATCATTTCTAATGAAAGATGTGTATGCCATAAAGTGAATATTGGTATCCATTGCTCGGACATAGTCAGCTAGGCTATACTTGGTTATCAACTCCCCTGTAGTTTGATATGTGTGTATCAATCTTGCTAGATTGGTTAGGAGCTAGAACCATATTAATCCTACTCCTATTGTGCTTACTTGTATATCAAAAATCCACCATTTATTGTTTAATGAGCATTAATTTGTCTTCATTAAGAGAGTCTTTGATAATTACTAGGCACAAAGTGGTCAACAAAGGAGGGGTGATGGTGTGTTGGGCTGCCGTCTCTCTAAAAATAAGGATTAAAATTCATTAGAAATATCTTAAAAAAATTTAAAGTACAATGCATTTACCAATTACTAACTTGATTAATCCTTTTACCAAAAAAATTGACTATAGGTTGGTTGCTTGATGTGTTAGTCTCTTTGTCCAAGAGGAGTTGGTTATAGGAAAATAGCTTGAAGCTCTCACTATTGCAAAAAATAATACAAGCCTCTGAGCTTGTGGAATTGGTTTAGTGCATTGTGCAGAATTTTTGAGTTGTTTTTTAGTAAATGGTCATAGTTTTATTAGTAAGTACATCAAGAATGGTTTTATTAGTAAATGGTCATAGTTTTATTAGTATGTACATCAAGAATGGTTTATTTATTTATAATAGGAGCTTTGAGGATCCGCCAATCACATTGTCAGAGTGTGTAAGGTAGAAGGTCTAACACAGGGGTATGAGATAAAAGGATTTAAAGAGAGTGATGATGGAAATATGAAGAAAGAAAGAAAGAGTATTTAAAAATTGAAAGAGTGAAATGATTATGATTGAGCTACAACCATGATATTTTGATTCATATGGCTCAACAAAGTAGTATGTCATACATTTGATTCATATGCCCAAAAAAAAGGCACACACACGAACTTGGGATGATAGCCCAATACAATCTAAGACTGTCACTCGACATATACCCTATTACAAAGAGAATCTCTATTGTACATAGACCATAATCCTTGGGTAGCACCTCAAAATCTCATGCATACATCAAGGTTATGATGGTAGATGATAGGTAGCATCCACTCTACATAAGATATACCAAAAGATAGTATTAAATCATGTGTTTACTATGGGCCTTCAAAATCCACTTCAGCCCTATATGATAGTTTTATTACAGCAAGAAGAAAACACTCCTTGCTACCCATAAATCCCTAAAAGACTCTATCTTTGATGTCTACATAGTGTCTCTCTCTGTGATAGAGAACAAGGATCAAGAAATTAAGCACTTGAGATTCCCTATTTGAACATCCAAAGACCATTAACAGCTTGATGCCCTATTTTCTCCTATTTCAAAACAATTCAAGATAGCCCACATGCTCTCTCTTTTCTCTCAAATGCATGAACCACAAGAATTCTTACTATTCTTGGATATAAGAGACCCTTTCCCCTCTTGTTTTGCTCTAGATGCATGCCACAAGCTTGAGCACTTTCGCCACATTGTGTAGCAAGTCTGATCAACCTAGGATCCTAAAATTATGTTAGTTCCCTTGTCCTAGACCACACACTACTTCTCTCTTCACACTCATTTCTTAATCAACTGAAGTGACTCCACAAGCCTTTAATCTAGGTCACACATCAAGATGACTTCATAGATTCCATTTTTCTTGATCCAATGTACTCTACAATAAGTAAATTATCAAATCAAGTATGTAGGATGACTAATACTAGTTTTCCTATAATGTACTTGAGTACAACTACTGACTAAACAATCAATATTATCATGAGTGGATATCTCTAGATCCTCCAGCTCGTATGCATTAGTTTTGTGCCTCTTAAAGAGCTTGATCTATTTAGCAACTATAGGAATTTGCAATGCAGTCCCATCCATCTCATTGAGTGAATATGTAGCATTGTTGCATTGTTGTATACATGTCATACTGCATATGGACCAAACCACCATTTTGAAACCTTGTATCTAGCACTGTGATGGTTTTCTAGGCTGCTATTATAAATAAGCACCTAGTCTCCCTCTTGTATGGCCCTCAATCTTCATTGATGCTTCTTATTAAACCTCTTCTCATTCCCACGCCTTGTTGCTTGAAACCTAGAAACTACTATCTCAATGTCCTTTGGTCTTCTCTCTAACTATCTAATATATGCAAAGTCAACATTTCCTCTCTACTCAACCCTTCTTGCAAAGGTGTCATGCTCCATGTAGTAGCAACTATCTTCTTAATCAGTAGCAACTATCTTCTCAATCAACATAATGGATTTTTGACCATACAAAAATTTAGTACATATAAAACTTGTCACTATACTATGGATTGTCATGTCACCCATAATGCAAATGGTAGCATCCTTGGCCACTCGTTTATCCTACCTTTGTATGCTTTTGCTAGTGCCTTGATGATAGGCAAGTGTCATCTTTCACTCTTGACATTACCTTTTGGATATTCAAGAATGCATTTTTGACATCCATCTACCATAGTTTCTAGCCCTTAGAAGTCGCTAATGCAATAACTGTTCTCACCGTTGCCATCTTGGCAACTGACTTGAAAGTCTCCTCATAATCTAGACCGTACTGCTGTGCGTATCCCTTTGCAACCAACCAGGCTTTATATATTTCCAATGAACCATCTGACTTGCATTTCACTTTATAAACCCATTTGCAACCGATGGGTACTTTGCCTTCAGACAAACTGACCAATTCCCATGTCTCATTTTCAGCCAATGCTACATATTCCTCATCCATGGTAGCACACCAATTTTCATTTGTAACTGCCTCACTGAACTTCATAGGCTCTTTGTAGCATGACACTTTAGTCATATATGCATAATGTCTAGTTGAATACCCATTGTATGTTAGTCTATCAACTGGTTTTCTGACCCTTTTAGACCTCCTCAACTACGGTGCACTCTGGGCTTCATGAGGTGGCACATACCTGCTTTGCCTCGCACCGGGCATCATAATTGATGGTATGCCTAATTCACTATCAAGACTATCACTGCCAGTAGGTGACTCATATCTAGATGTAAGTGGGCCAGTCACATTGTCAAACATCTTTTCTTTGCCTTTATCCAATCTCCCCCGCATTGACATATCCATGTCAGTGGATGTAGTAGTACGACTGTGGAGTCATCCTGCTGTCCAAGGACTAACAATAGATGAACCAACACCTGTCAGTCCACTCTCATTGACGTACTAGCTAAAGGATAATTTTCAGCATAAGTGGGGCTGGTTGGTCCATCAAAGACCATTGCATTCGGATTACCATACCATGAGGACAGCTCATCAAAAATTACATCCTTGCTAATCAAGGTTTTGTGAATGGATAGATCATAGCATTTGTAAGCCTTTCTCTCCTATGCATAGCCAAGAAAAACACTTTTGACAGCTTTCGGGTCTAACTTCTTCCTCTTTTCATCAGGCACATGTATGTAGGAAATGCAACCAAATACTTTTAGGTGACTAATGTATGGCTTGTGTCCATACAGTTTCTCATATAGAGTCAAATCATGAATCCCAGCCGTAGGTGTTTGGTTCAACACATAAATTGTAGTAACCATTGCTTCAGCCCAATAAACATTTGGCAAATTATTTTCATTAAGAATTTCCCTAGCAGCTTCCATAAGCACCTGATTTTTTCTCTGTGCCACACCGTTTTGCTGAGGTGTGTAATTGCATGTGAGCTGCCTTTTTATGCCATATTTAGCAAGGTACATGTCAAACTATCTAGATACATATTCTCCACCTCCATTAGATCTCAAGCATGAGATATAACATCCAAGTTCATCAATGAAGGATACACAATACCTAGCACCACCAGAAGATGCATTATGGGCAGGACCCTATACATCCGAATGTATCAACTACAAAGGTCGAGAACTTATTTTAGCATATCTCATGAATGGGAATCTCGCTTGTTTCCCAAACTGACAAGCAGAGCATACATGTCCAAGATCAGTGTACTTGAACTTGGGCAAGCCAAGTACAACCTATTTCTACTCCATATTTTTTAGCTTCTGTACATTAACATGATCGATGCATTTGTGCCAGATTTTTACATCTCGAACTACTCCATTATCATGGGCAAACATGGCTGCCTTCAATTCCAGGATAGATGCATCCAAAGTAAACATTCTGACATCTCTCTTGCCTTTAGCAATAAATTTATAACCATTGCCATATTCTTCAATAAAACAACCATCCCTGTTGAATCTAACTTGTAGATTCTGTTCTACCATCTGTCCAACAACCGACAGTAAATTCTTGGTAATAGAAGGTATGTGTAGTACATCATGTAGGCTCTTGTTTCTGCCATCAGGCATGAGCAATAGAACCACACCTGTATGATGAATATCATGTTGTGTATCATCACCAGTACATACAAATCCATGAGACCCTGCTACTAACTCATCAAACCATTCACAATGAGGAGTCATATGATTGGATGCTCCTGAGTCTATGTACCACTTCTTATATCTGCCTTGCTTAGGTTTATTCTTAGATACATGTTGCATAACAAACAGTCTATCTCCTTGGTCATCCTGAGTACCACTGGAAGATGCGTAATGTCCATATTGTCTATCTTTTGCCTTCATATCAGCTTTCTTTTTATGACAATCCTTCACGATATGCCCATATCTTCCGCAATAATGACAGTCTTTATCCCTGTTAGACTACTCATGCGACTGCCAAGAACCACCTCTGCCTCTAGGTGATCTCCCCCTACCTCTAAAGGCTCCAGATCCTCATTGTCCTTGCATATTTGAGCTATGCCAAGCATTCTGCTGCTACTGTCCATACATGTTTCAAGTGTCTCCTTGACCCCAAAAAGCTTCATGAGCTCTACCACCTCTAGCTCATTGACTAGAGTAAAAGACAATGTCCCTACACCCTGAGATGTGTTTGAACCTGTATTTAAGCTAAGTGTCAGAGAGAGAACCAAGGAGAGAGAAAGAGGAGAGAGAAAGACTGCAGAGAGAGAGAGAATAAGAGTGACGAGGAGAGAGAAAGACTAGAATTGGAGAGAGAAAGTCAGGAAAGATGAAGAAGCCATGGAAGCTTAGAGCAAGATGGGAGAGAAAGATTGTAAATGTACTGATTTGTCAAAAGATATGAAAAATTACAACTTATCTCCTTATATACCAATGTTTGTGTGACATGGCATATTATCAACATTTCTTACACTAATTCCTTATTCTCATCTTCTTACAATCCATCCCTTCCCAAAAGTTTTTGTCCTAAAAAACAAACCTAGAAACAAGCTAGAGAGGAGATGGATAAAACAGAGTACTACTCTGTACAACATTACAAAGGATAAAGGAAAAGATTACCTTATACTCAATAGTAGTACTAATCTATACAGGAGGTCAAAATCAGCCTGTAGCCTCCCGGATCAAAAGGAAAAGTTGTATCTTTGCCATGCATAGGATCAACTTTCATAAGATTGAAATTAAATACTGCTAGAAATATGATCATCATGATAGTACTCACTAACAAAGTCTCCATCGTATGATGGTCCTCCAAATCCACATGCTGTCCATAATCTGCCTTCTTGAACTGAACTTCTTGTTGTTGAACTTCTTGTTGTGGACTCATACCAAAATGGTCTTCAACAAGATGTTCTCCATCATTTACATCATAATATTCAAATAGCAAGATTATTTTGGTAGACTTTGCTCTACATGTGGCTTGGTGATTACAAGATAGTGGCTTAGCACAACGATAGCATAAGCCCACAGCATGCAGTTCCCGTATTGTATCACTAGTAAGGTGTCTAACACGTTTAGCCTTAGATAGCAATTTACACACTTGTTCATCACCATTGGTCAGCTCTATGATAGTTTTGACATGTTGCTCATAGTCATCTTGCTGCTCATGCATAACAGATGGCTGTCCATGCTCAACATGTACAACAGATGGCTGTCCAGGCTCATCATGTACAACAGATGGCTGTCCATACTCATAACCATATTGCTCATGCTGTTCATATTGCATATGGTGATAATAGCCCTGCTGCACATCAGAGGAACAGTTTGGTTGAGCATATACATTTGCTTCTACTGATGTTTGCTGCTCATATACATAAGCATGTTGCTTTTGATCATTGATCCCACTGTATTGGTCATAATCACTTGCTTGCTGTTGATCAAAGCTAGAAGTGTACTGATAAGCATAACCATTTCTGTTACATCCATAAGAACTATTTTGCTGAAGAGATGGATGCTCATAAGCATAAGCATGTTGACCATAATAACCATTCTGCTGCCAAGGTTCAATGGGATGATACTCTGCATTATGATATGGTACATCATATTTATAAGCATTAACATGCTGTCCAGATGTACTTGCATACTGCTCATATTCATTTGCATATTGTTGCTGTTCATATTCATAAGGTGCATGTGGATCATAGTGTGTACCATCAGCATATAGATGCTGGCCATGAGCATAAGCATTTGATTCAGGTCTTGCTATTTTTTCCATATATGCCTTTATAAGAGCAATACACTGTTCATTCGAAGCTACAAGTTTGTCAACATTAGGTTGTGTTTGAAGCCAACGTTGTTCACTAAAGCTGGAACTATTGTTCTCAGCTGCCATTGCAAAAATATGTTGTTCCTTGAAAAATAGAAGTCCAAATAAGGTGTATGATAGCTTGACTCGAAGGTTAGGATGTCTAGTATCAAGTAGAAATCCTGGTTTGAATTTAGGAGAAGTAATACCCCTCTCTGTTTAAGAATTTCCAGAACTGTCCACAGTAAACTGCTAGTGAACTGCCGGTACCAAATAGGCTCTAGTTCGAGAAATATGTGTCCAAATGAGACGTTTGATGGCTCCACTCGAAGCTTATGATAACTAGTATCACTTCCAATTGTTCCTTTGTCGTTAGAATGATGCTACTAATTTCTGTAGCAACTTTTCCAAATCTGTCCCTGTTTGGACTGCACCCTGTTTTAACTAGTGCAGATGATGACACAGATGGCATGTACAACTCTAGCCTCCCACAATGCATCCAACCATCTTCCCCGTGCCTGTACACCCTCTACAATTTGCTGGATCCACCCATGACAGGAAGGTATAATGCTAATCCAACGTACCACCTGATGATCAGAGTGATGCAAAGCTTCGCTGAATCTGAAAAAGAGATACAAATCTCAGTACAGCAGATGCCATTTCCTGATGTTGCTTCTGTAGAGTGGATGATTGATGAGAACAATTGCCAAGCCACTTGTCCTCAGAAAGTAGTAAAAAGTGGGGAACCATAACCTATTCCTCCACCAAAGGAGCTGCTAAGACCACTTCACTTTTGAATGGCACAAAAGTAAGAGGATGCTGCATACAAGTACAGCCTGCAATCATGTCCAGTTCAAGTGATAGGTCTGGAGGCTAACTGTAATTCCTCCAAGCCTCAGGAGCCTGGTGTGCTTAAAAAGAAAAGATCAGCATATGCAGTGTTTTTGTTGAACAAAATTCTGGAACAAGTGCTGAACTATTTGGGAGCAGAAAGTGTTGGACCTCGTCATACACTTCCCAATCTAAACAAGATAATTCACCTCGTATGTTCTGGAGTATGCAGAGTTGCCTGAACTGTTCAAATTATGAACATAAGTGCCATTGATGGTATCATGAGTAGTAACCATGGATCACCTGGAGGCAGTTAACATGGATGCTCATTCTGCAAAACTCTTTGCTTTCTATGTTAACATAGCAGTTTGTTGTAATATATGTGCTTGGATGTGACACTACGATATCCTGTACGTTTTGGAGCTTCACGTTCTTGTCAAGATTGTGGGAGAGAAGGAAGGAGTCTCACTTGTAGCTTTCTTGCTTGCACAATGGGGGAATACACACAAGGGTGGAGGCTGAAAACAATTTTCCTCTTCTTAGTTGTGGAAGCCAAAAGAACACTCATACAAAGAAATAGAAGAACCCTATATATGGGTCTCAAACCAAACTCAACTAACTAAGGTGGCATACTAACTGAGCCACGAACTAGAGTAGATAAGGATAGCTATCATGTAGCTATTATTCATGGGCGGTGTATCAACTGCGTCTGCAACTGACAAGTCGGTGACATAAATACACAACGGTCACCCTGGCGTATCACGAGTGGAGCTCGATATCTCAACACTCCCCCTCAAGCTCAATCCCAATTCCTGCACACCAAGCAGGTCTCTAAACTTGCGCAGCTTCTCTGCGCCCAATGCCTTCGTAAATATGTCAGCTACCTGATCCTCTGTGCTGACATAAACTAGATTAATAAGACCTAGTAAAACCCTCTCCCGCACATAGTGATAATGCACCTCAATGTGCTTTGTTCTAGCATGATAGACTGGGTTATTTGCCAAGTGTATACTGCTCATGTTGTCACAATAAATGACAACTAGCCCATCTGTAGGCTGATGCATATCATAAAGTAGCTTATGCAACCAAGCTACCTCACATGCAGCCATTGCTGCACCCCTGTACTCAGCCTCCGTGCTCGACAAGGCAACTGTAGGCTGTTTCTTGCTGCTCCAAGTGACTGCATCACTCCCAAAAGAGAACACATATCCACTGGTAGAACGTCTATCAGAAATGCTACCAGCCCAATCAGCATCAGTGTATCCATGCAACTGTATCTGAACCCCAGTCTCATAAAATAGTCCATACTGCAATGTGGACTTCAAATACCTGAGTATGCGTCTAGCCGCATCCAAATGCGATTTCCTTGGAGCCTGCATAAACTGACTTACCAATCCAACAGCATAGCTCAAATCTGGCCTGGTAATAGTCATATAAATCAAACTTCCTACTATGCGTCTGTACATAGTAGGGTCTTCCAGAAGCTCACCTGCATCTGCGCTCAGCTTCACATTTTGCTCCAAAGGAACTGAAATAGGCTTACAGCCTGTCATCCCATATTTGGACAGCATGTCCAATCCATACTGCCTCTACAAGAGCTGTATCCCACTTGGTGATCTAATCACCTCAATGCCCAAGAAATAACGCAGCTCTCCCAAATCCTTCATCTCAAACTTCTGCTTCAATAGCATTTTCACATGAAGGATATCTTTATCACTATCACCTGTCATAATCAAATTATCAACATAAATGACAAGTAGCATAATACCTTTCTCTGTTTTTCTCACATAAAGTGAGAAATCTGCCTTGGAAATCTGAAAGCCAATAGTGACAAGATACTGTCCTATCTTGTCAGACCATGCTCTAGGTGCTTGCTTCAAGCCATACAAGGCTTTCTTCAACCTGCAAACAAACTCAGGATGAACAGCATGCACATAACCTGGTGGGTGCTCCATATAGACCTCTTCTTGCAAATCACCATGCAAGAAGGCATTCTTTACATCCATCTGATGTAAAGACTATCCCTTTGATGCAGCCATAGCAATGACTGCTCTTACGATTGCCATCCTTGCAACCGGACTGAATGTTTCTTCATAGTCAATGCCATATGTTTGTGCATACCCCTTGACTACTAATCTTGCCTTGTATCTGTTCACAGAACCATCTGCATTGTGTTTCACCTTATAAACCCACTTACAACCAATTGCATTCTTACCTTTAGGCAAAGGTACCAACTCCCATGTAGCATTTGCTTCCAAGGCATCCATTTCTTCATCCATGGCTTTCTCCCATTTTTCTTTTCCCATGGCTTGCTCAAAAGAAGTGGGTTCTGGTTCCTGTATCACTTTGACCATATATGCATAGTGGATGGCTGTAAATCCATCATATTTCAGCCTATCCACAGGATACCTAGCTCTCGTAGACCTGCGCAAAATAGGTTCACTCCCAGGTGCTCTCAAAACATCCCTGGTCTTCCTTACTCCATGTGTAACAATAGAAGGAATACCCAACTCATCATCAATGCTCTGTTCTGAGCCACTGGATTCACCATCCACATAAGAGTGACCTGCATTCACATCAAACATGGGCTGATCAACCTTCTCTTTTCCTTTTTGTGATACCTGCATACCACTATTTGCATTGCTTTGAGAAGATTCTCCTGATCTCAATCTGCCTGTCCATGGCGAAGAATGTGAACCACTGCTAGAGGACGCTCCAGGTCCACTAATATTTTGTGACTGCTGCTGTGAATTCTGTGCAGCATTACCATTTTGTGCATCTACATCATCAATCACATTTACTGGTTTATACCAGCTACTCATCTCATCAAAAACAACATCTCTGCTCACTGTAAACTTATGAGTAGAAGGGTTATAGCATCTATACCCTTTTTGCTGCAGAGAGTAACCAATAAAGATGCACTTCTTAGCTTTTGGATCCAACTTGGATCTCAACTCATCTGGCACATGTACATAGGCAATGCAACCAAAAATTTTCAAATGAGAAATATTTGGTTTCCTACCAGTATACCTCTCCTCTGGAGTCATCCCATGTATTGCTGCAGTGGGCATCCTGTTCATTATCTAGACTGCTGTAGCAACTGCTTCAGCCCAATAAAAATCTGGCAGGTCTTTTTCATTGAGCATGGCACGAGATACCTCTCCAATATGCCTGTTTTTCCTTTCTGCAATTCCATTTTGTTGTGGGGTATGACTGCATGAATATTGCTGCTTTATGCCATGCTCCTGCAGGAACCTTGAAAACTCATTTGAGAGGTACTCTCCCCCTCCATCTGACCTTAGGCATTTTATTTGCAGACCCGTTTCTTTTTCAACCATAGCTTTAAGAGTTTTGAAATGCCCAAACACTTCACTTTTCTTCTTCATAAAATACACCCAAACTTTTCTGTTATAGTCATCAATAAAAGTGACAAAATAATGACAGCCTCCAAGAGATGTAGCTTTAGTAGTCCACACATCAGAGTGGATTAATTCCAATGGCTTCTCACTCTCTTGAACATGTCTAGGAAATGGTTTCCTTGCCTGTTTTCCAAACTGACAGGCTTCACATACCTTATGCATTTCTGCAACTTTGAATTTGGGCAATCCTGCAACAATATTTTGGGCCTGCATTGATTTAAGTCGCTGTACATTAACATGACCAATGTGTTTATGCCAGATATCAATATCTGCAACTACACCGGTCCCATGTGCAAACATTGCTGCACTCAATTCAGACATGTCTGCATCCAATGTAAACATTCTGCCCTTCTTCTTTCCTTTTGCTATCAAGCGACCTTTATTTTTCATATCCTCAACAAAGCATCCATGAGGATTAAATCTGACCTGCAAGCCCTGCTCAACCATTTGACCAACAGAAACCAGATTCTTGGTGATATTCGGGACATGAAATACATCGGACAGGTATTTCTTTTTCCCATCCTGCATAGACAAAGGAAATTTTCCAATCTGCACAATCGGATGTGCAGTATCATCACCAGTCTCTACGAATCCTGGTTTTTCCATTTTCCTTGCATCCTCCATCCATTCTGCATGACCTATCATGTGGTTTGATGCACCTGAGTCAACATACCATACATCGTTGCTTTCTTCTACACTTGTCACAGAATTGTTCATATGCTGCACCATGAACAAATGCTCATTTCTGTCATCACCCTATCTACTAGAAGATGCATAATTCCCTTGTTGCAGTTTTCCATTCATGATGTCATTCTGCTTTTTATAGCAGTCTTTAGCCATATGACCCATTTTACCACAGTAGTAGCATTCAACATTATTGTTTGCATTTTGACCTCTTTGCCATCCACCACGACCTCTTTGGCTCCCCCTGCCTCTAGAGTTACCACGTCCTCCTCCATAGGACTGGTTTTCTTGAGTTTGCTGCATATTCTGATTTCTACCACGGCCTCCAAATCGGCTCTACCTCTGCCTCTACCTCTTCCAGCATTTGAGTAGAAGACAGCTTCCTTTGAAGTTCCTCCTGAAAAAGATGCACCACCATTTCTCTGCTCCTCAGAAATTAGAAGAGCAATCAACTCCTCAAAATCAGGAAATCTTTCACGGACGGAAATGGATGTCCAAAACTACACATAATCCTTTCCTAGACCATTCAAGGTCACAGAAACTAAATCATCATCTTCCACTGGCGACCCAATGGAAGCAAGTGCATCTGCAATCTTCTTCACCTTCATGTGGTAGTCATTGATGCTCATATTTTCTCTTTGCACATTATGCAACTCTTGCTTGAGCTGCATTTTCGTGGCTTGAGTATTTGTGCTATACATTTTTGACAAAGTATCCCATGCCTCCTTTGGCGTACTTGCATCCTGAATATGCACAATCATAGAGTCTGAAATACTGATAGACAGCCAATACATAACTTTCCTGGCTCTCTCATGCCATGCTTTAAATGCCTGCATTTGCTACTGATTGGGAACATCAGGAAGAACTGGTTCTTCTTCATTTCCTGCAACAAATTCCCAATATCCTTTTCCCATAAGGAAATTCGTCATTCTAAACTTCCATGCTTGGAAGTTGTTCTTGTCGAGCTTTTCAGTGACAATCTGTGAGAGAGAATTAGACGCCATTATAGAACACTGCAAAAAGTTCTGTCACTGCAAAGAACACAGCTTCAGCCTCACAAGGGCTAATCTGCAAAACTGGCGAAAGTGGTATTTGACCACACAGTCACTTCCTAGTGACGATTTTGCATAAACAGGAACCAAGGATGATTCTGAAACTTCCAATGTCTATACGCACAAGCATACGATGCAATTTCTACAGTAACTTTTCACCGACCTATAGAACAGTGGCTGCACAGCATAAAACTGAGCCTTTTCCTGAGTGCGTACAGAAAACTTCCGCCTCCAAAATAGGCCCCGAAATGGCCTCAAATAAAAAAAACAAGGTCGCCAGGGGCTAAAGCCCTCACCCGCAGCATATACTGCCCTCTTGCTTCACCGCGAAGGGCGTCTCAACCTAAGACAATGCACTCTTGCAATTTCCGGCTGTGCTACCTGCAGAGATCTGCTCCCAAAACAGAAAATGAAAGCAACACTGCTCCTCTTACCAGAACACCGCGAGCTTGGCTTGCTTTCTTGAGCTCCTTACCACGAACAAAGCTCTGATACCATGTCAAGATTGTGGGAGAGAAGGAAGGAGTCTCACTTGTAGCTTTCTTGCTTGCACAATGGGGGAATACACACAAGGGTGGAGGCTGAAAACAGTTTTCCTCTTCTTAGTTGTGGAAGCCAAAAGAACACTCATACAAAGAAATAGAAGAACCCTATATATGGGTCTCAAACCAAACTCAACTAACTAAGGTGGCATACTAACTGAGCCACGAACTAGAGTAGATAAGGATAGCTATCATGTAGCTATTATTCATGGGCGGTGTATCAACCGCGTCTGCAACTGACAAGTCGGTGACATAAATACACAACGGTCACCCTGGCGTATCACGAGTGGAGCTCGATATCTCAACAGTTCTTATATACAGGACAAGCAGAAAATGCCCCTCTTCTGTGGGGATCATCATACTCCATAAACCTTTTGGAAGAGCTACTAAACTGCTTGGAGGATCTCTTTTCACAGTTTCCAGACCCGAGTAAAGCAGTTGCAGTTGCATGTACAACTAAAAAGCTTGCAGCCCTGCCTTCCACTGTGGATGCCAACCGAGTTCGACTGGTTGAAGTTCATGAAAATTTCATGGCTTTAGAGAGGCTCTCTCTTGAGTCTGGAGTTTCAAATCTATCCTCAAATGCAAAGGAGGGCACAGAAATATGGAACCTTGGTCTAGATTTAGTTATGGGTAACTGCACAGTTGATGATGTATGTAACTGGTCAGGGGATGACATGGAGCTGGATTCAAATGATGGTTCTGCCTCACTTTAGCAAATAACATCCTCAAAGTCATTTGGTAGGTGCAGTCCAAAACACCAAAAGCTTGGTCTTTCACTGGAGTTCAATGCAGCGGAGGAGGGGGATAGAGTTAGGCAACCAGCAACAGACCTTGTAATGATAGCCTCTTTGCCCTACTTAGACAGCTCCACCCCCCCTTAAGTCAGTGGATTCAACTGAATCAGAATCAGAATTTAGCGCTCTCGGTGCACAGTTGGCTGCAGCTGTCCGCAAGGTATTAGACATTGCTGAGGGAATTGCTCAAACAGATTACAATTTTGCATACCCTCAGTGGTTGTTGGATACTGACTGTGCCTCAGATGAAGAAGGGGTCACTCAAAATGTTAGTCCTGGAAAGCAATGGAAGCGCTCTGGGTTGGACACTTGCGTAGAAAGCCTCGTGAATTTGTGTAACAGCCTTGTACAGGGAAAAGTTGACATCATAGACTTCATAGCTGAGGTCGCCTCTGCTTTGGATTGGCTAGTTGGTCTTACGTTTTCTCTCCATGACAAGTCACCTGATAAGGTCGGCAGCCTAAGAAGCCCTCAAGGCAGGAATGGATTAATGCATTGCAACGACTGCGATGTAAGCAGCACCAGGAACACGGTATCAGTGAAGGCCCCTCCACTGTCTCACCATGCGCCCTGGATCATTGGTTATGTAATAAATCCAAGGACTCCTTTTAACAGTCTGGATAGCTTCATGGGTACAGTTGGTTTGGAAGCCAAGGCTGCAAGAAGGCGGCAGGATGAGGCTAAAGTCAATGAGTTCAGAGACACAGCAAGGGAGTCTTTTGAAGCCGAGTTAGAGAGGGTTCAGAAAAGAATCCCATCATCTGACTTGAAGATTGCTTTCTTTTGGGAGGAGCACGGACTGCGGAAAAAGAATCCTAAATTTGTCGTCGAGAGTCGAGAGATGATGAAATCGCATTTCTGGTATCTTGTCCTCCTTCCAGTCCCTCTCAACCAGTTATAGATCTTTTGCTTGCCACTGCGGACTTTGAAAGAGATCTTGTTTCTCTAAACATCAGGCCCTTGAAGGGTGGAGTGGATGAAAAAGATCTGTTCCACTTGTACATAGTTCTTTGGATTCAGGACAAGCGCCTCAATCTCTTGACAAAGTGCGATGGACATGAAGCTGTACCTTCCAATGCAACATTGTTGATTGAGATGGAGCTAGTATCCTGGAAATCTGTTGAGAACATCAGTGCTCGAAACAGTGCTGTTGATAACTCTCCAGCTCGCGGCTCCCTTGATAATTCCAACTCTCAGCTCCATATTCGCAACAACTCTGACAGCCATGGCTTGGATAAAAACCCTCCCTTGCCCCCAGGCCGAGTTATTATGTTCCCAGTTACGTGGCTCTTCATGCTATTTTACAGAGCTTTGCTTGTAGGCAGCATAGGACTCGCATTTTGTGCTCCTGCGGGGGCTAGGGTTGAGAAAGAGAAAGACAAAGACGTAGAGAAAGAGAGAGAAGGGGAGAGGAGAAGGGAAATGGAGAAGAGCAGAAGGCCAGAAGCATTCTGGTGAGATCCGCAAAGTTGGATGGAAGAAGATGATGATGACGAAGTAGAAGAGGGCGAGAGGCAGCCACGGTCCAAAAGCAGGAGCCTGTCGAGAGAGCGAAAATCAACCTCCTGATAGCAGCTGAGGCTGGTGACGCTGATGTTCTTCAACAGGACCTTGCCAATCTAACTGGAAGTATAAAATGATGCTGGTGAAGATGGAGATACTGCCCTACATTTGGCCTGCCTTTATGGTCATTTGAGCTGTGTTCAGATTCTCCTTGGAGCTGGAGCATCCTTAAATGTGAAAGATGAGGATGGAGCCATACCTTTGCACGACGCATGTGCAGGAGTACTCAAGTGGTATGATCCAAGAATTTGTTAGTAGCAAATAAGAATCACAGATACTTTAACCCAATAGGTATATTGTTTCCAAATTCAAGACTACAACCAGTTCACTGTTTCCAACCTACAAATAAGCTCCAAAATTGAGCATTTAACACTCCAATATCATGCTCAAATGCATGATAATAAGGGCATATACATTGTTAGGATGAAAGCCACCAGTGCCCTGGAATCACCTGTTGTTTACTGTAGTAAACAGGCATAGGCCTATGCTGAATATCGCAAAATTTGTGAGGAATTTGGAAAAACTTTCTTCTGCAAAAAAATCCATTTCTATAATAAGATATAACTTTTGCAAAAAAACGGGCTGTAGGCACAGTCTCCTTTGATGAGGTTTTCTTCAGATTTGATGTCTTGATGTCAAATGGCCACTGCAAAGCCTTTAGGCTCTGATACCATGTTCAAGATTCAAAGAGAGAGAGAGAGAAAGATATGAAGCTATAACATAGAGTAGTGAACTCTCATTGTTCTCTTCTTCTCATTCTTCCATAATGCTTACTAAAGTCTAATCACACATAATTGATAAACACACTAGGTCACTAATTGACCATACTACTAACTGTAGTTGAGTCTGACCGACTTAGTTATTACACCACACATGTAGAGTGACGGCTAAGATGATAGCTATCTAGATAAGGTTGGTTATGTCGGTGATACTAATCATGAGCTTGATTCTCAACACAACATACTGACTCCCATTCCCGTGTCTACAATTCCTTTCCTTATGGTATCACCTAGAGCTAAGACCGGCAATACAATATGCATTTTAGTGCCCTCCCAAAAAACATTGACGTGTAAGGATTTTGGCGCTGAGTGTAGCGTCAAACTTGGTATCTGCGTTTCTGTGTCATTCTTGTGCTAGTCAACAGTAGCTTACTCCATTGACCCTTCAACCCAATCCTTCAACTCTTGCCATAATGTCGGATGTTGCCTAAGCAGATCTCCTAGGCTTAGAGTCACTAGGGTAGTCACTAGAGTATTGAGGAGGTTGCTAGCTGCTTGCTGCTCTCTCCTGGCCAATGGCCTTGATTGATTCATTGGCTTGTAGCATTTAGCCTTTATCTAAGCGGCACTGCTTGTGGTGCAGTCACATCTCTCGATTTTGGTCGTGGAGGTGACATTGGTATGCTTATGTTTGAGAGATCATTGATCTCGTATTCCAATATGCACTCAGCATCTTTTAAGTATTACTGGGCTTCTTTTACGTACTCCACTTTCTCGATGACTTTGAGTTGGCGCTTTGGGTTGGGGTACTCCCCGATCTTTGCACTTCCCTTCTCAACCATCCCTTCTCAACCATCCTTTGGGTTGGGGTACTCCCTGACCTTTGCACTTCCCTTATCAACAATCCTTGGAGCTAACATTTTTACTTCTATGTCTATCACTTTCTTTCTAAGCAGGCAATGTTGTAACACTACCTAGGCCATGATATTGCTTTCATTGACTATTCCCTCTATAGCACCTTGTGTTGGGGTGATTGTTTGTGTGGCCAAGATTGGTGGGATGGGGTTTATTGGGATTTTTCCCTTGCCTTCCACCACCAGTCTTGGTCCAACTTTCTCTGTTGTTGCGCTTGTACTCGACACATCCTCCCCTACTAGGGTCATCATCGCCAATTCCTGAGATCGAGAGGGTTGCTCCATGGATCTCCAAATGGCAAGAGCAATCTTCTCTTCTTCTTGTTTCCTCATCCTTTCTTCCTCCTCTTCTTGTCTCATTCGGCGCTTCTCTTCTAGATTTTTTGACTCCTCTTCTACCCTTTGTAGCTCTTTGTTTTCCTCAACGTGGAGCGGACCTTCCATATGGGGATTTTGAGGGTAATCTTCCTTCTTCCCCCTTGGCTTGAGAGCTATGAGCCTTGCTGCTCACTAACTATTCTTTCACTTGAGGCTTCTTGAGGTTGAGGTGGTTGATCATGCTCCTTTTCATTAATGACTTTTGTCATGTCATCTTGTCGCTCTTTATGGGTTTCTTCTTTCTCTTGTTCTCCTCCTGACATTGAGATGGTAGGGCTTGTTGGGGTGGGGGAGCGGTGCTCCTCACAAATTGGTGATGGCTCCAGGGTTTCCTCTACCACCTCTCTCTTTGCCTCCTCTAGTGCTTCATGGATGATTGCTATTAATACTCCTCCAAAACCTATGGTTGAGGCCTTAGAGGTAGGATTTTTCCTTTTGGATTCTGCAATGGTCATCGGGGAATCTTCTCCTGCCACCCTTGGTGCTATGGCTAGTAGCCTTGCTGAGGCTTGTATTGTTTTTCAGACGTAGGCATTCTAGTTCACCTTGTCCAGGGCATTGGCTACAAGGCTTTCTAGCAAGGGTACCACGATTCTACTCATGAGAGTATTATATCTTTGTCTTGAAAAGAGTGTATGGATCATTTTAGCCTACAACCGAATGGCAAGATTTGGAATATCTACTAGGCTGATGTCGTCATTAGTGTAGATCCTTCTTTTGTACACGCCTAGCATTCCATACACATCCCTCTTGGGTCTTCTTTCTTGCTTCTCTACTTGCCCTAGTGCCTTTTCTACAAATTTTGGGCTAAGGGGAACCACCACACTTCTAGAAGTTTCACCTTGCCTGACGGTCATTATGCCCATATTCCTTTGGACGTCAAAGGTCCTCAGGAATTCAGTGCGCTTGCTATGGTCTATGTCTTGTCCCACCTTCTCTAGGTACTTGGTAAGGTTGCCTCGTTCTGCCATCTGGACCATTGCCACTTCGGCTATCACCACTCCTTTGAGATTGTGGATGTTGCGATACTTTAATTGGTTGAATGCCCTAGTTTCTATGGCTAGTCCATATCTTCTATGCTCCTCCTTTGAAAAGGGGAGCTTGTTAGCTTTATCCTACTGTCTTGCCACTTGGGTTCATGTCGCCACACAACATCCATAATTAGTTCTCTTTAAAGGGTGTTTCTTGCACGAAAAGTAAGTAGACTAGAAGATCGGTGTTTGAAAATAACACTCTCATGCAATGAGGAATATAACTCACAAAAAGCTAGAAGTTAAGGATTTGCATACCAATCAATCCATACCTTCATTATTTTCTTTCAACATTCAAGTATGATTTTGAGTTTTCATCCATTACCTCCCTTCCATGAAAATCCTTCCTAGGATTGTGGGAATCAAAGTGTATGGGCATTCAACTTGTGTGTGGTGTACCCTACTATCTCAAAAACCAGTTGTAAAACTTGAGGTTATATTCAAGGGTTGCATAACGGTCCAAGTCTTGGGGACAAATCACTACTTGTGTGATGTCCTTCAATACATCAGTCAAGAGGTCACCTGAGTTGATCTGGCTTGCAAGGTGGAGTTCTTCCTCTATTAGAATCTTATCCAAGCATGGGTGAAGCATGAGATTTTCTTCTAATGGTTGATTCTTGGTTAGGGCCAACACCCTCTCTGAGGTGGGGCCACATAGGTTGCGAGGTCTTGATGGCATGTCTTCGCTCCACATTGGTCATGATTTGATGTCCCTCTTGGGCCCATGAAAGGCGTAGACTATACCACTTATGCATGAAATTGGACTTAGATTCAATGAGTCATTGGAGTTCAAAGAGTCCCTAGAGTGGCATGGAAATTTTTCTTTTTTGATAAGATGTGATCAAACGTTGGCTTTTGGCCTTTTCTCGTGAGATTTCTTCACCAATCATCTCATTTACAATAGTAGAAGTTTTAATGAAGATGAATTTGTAATCTTCCCAGGAACACATTAAGAAACATACCTCGGTTGCTATAGGTCATCAAGTAGACCTAGGTCCGCACATTCATAACTCCTAGTGAGCAGTGTGAAAGTTGAATCCGACAGTGAGATGCATGTGGCTAATTCATCCCCCCTGGCCATGGCCATGTTGGATGCCACTTCAAGAATGGATTGTCATGGTGGCAGTGACTTAAGGTGTTCTGATGGCTTGGTTGGGTAGGACAAGTTGACTTGGGGCCTTTCCATTGGAAGATTCATAGTGGATGTGGTAGGCTCTGCTTGTGAGGGTTGCAACTCTATTGATGCGTAGGTGTCAGGGTTCTTCGTGATTATATCTTAGAGCCCTTAGGTAGGACTATGTTCGGTTTCTCATGGACTTTGGGTTGCACTTTAGGTCGGTAGACCATTCGAGCACCCAAGGTTTGAGCACCTTCTGACTTAGTTCTTCTCCTCCCTTGTTTTGATTGAGCTTGTGGATGCTTAGTTTGTGGGGCTTGCGATCGAGGATCCGAGTTAACATTCTTCAGTTTGGGAAACCATAGTGAGGTGTTACCCCCATAGTATCCTTCAACTTGCAACAAGGCCTTCGGGACCTAGCATTGCTTAGTCACATATGCACTATGGGAGTTTCAACTCCACCATTTAGGCCTAGAGAAATAGGTGTGGGAATTACACACACCTAGTTTTTGACATTCATGGAACTGTGGTTGATGCTTGGGAATCCACTTGCATGGTTGGGGCCATGGTTCTTTGATGTGACAAGTTAGGCACTATGGAAGCATGTTAGAACACACTCCCCTCCTTAGGGTGGTCACTAGGTTTAGCTATTGGTAGCACTATAGGATTTGGGATAACTACAGTGCTCGTGTTGAAAGCCATCACAACTTTGACATGCCCAATGGTAAGGTGGATGTGTTGCAAGTCATAATCAACATTGCAATGAACTTGTTTTTTGAATGCTCATCCCAACAAGGTTTCCTTACCAACACTTTACTTGTTTGGTAGCACGTAGAAAGTGAGTGGTAGACTCTTAGTCTCGATAGAGACCATCAATTTACATTTTTCTAAGAGTGGATAGGATTGCCCCCCAAATGGGCTCAACTTTGCATTGGTTGGTTACAATTGGGTTTGACCCAATGCGATCTAGTGTTCATGTGTTAAGATATTGGCATTGGCTCCCTCATCCATTTAGCGCATCAAGGGTGCATGTTGTTTGGGAGGTCACAATGATCCGCAAGTAGGCTATTGCTACTGCTTCCTCATCCGCGTCCTCGAGTTTTGTGATTGTCACAACTCTTACACTCGACGATGGGTCCTTTATCATTAGAGGTTCATGAAGTGAGTGTGATGGGGGATAGTACTTTTTGATGCATCTTCCATTGAAGAAACCTATACCATGTCCCTCTAGGGTTTCTAGCTCACATTTCCCATTCTACTGACAATACGGACCTTGAAGGGTGCCAATCCCCTAAACTCCATTTTTTGCTTGTGTAGCAAGACTAAGTCTCCTTGCCCAAAGTCTTGTTGCTTGACATATTTGTCTTAGTCCTATAGCATCAATGTTCAATCATCCAACAAAAATCCAAGTCAAGTAGGCAATGAGTAGCATTTATGCAATCAATTGAGCTTCAACATTTGAATGGGTAGGAAAGAAACTCATCAAGCAATCATAATTAGCCCTGGGTTCTACATGTCCTTCAATGGGAATTAAGAGGTTCTATTACACTCAATCTCTCTTATGAACAATGGGACTAGTTCAACAATTGGATGAAAAGAGAGATTAAGCTAAAAGCAATAGAAATACCTCTTTAATGTTGATGGAAAGTAGTAGATGAACCCAACCAATCAACATTCAACATAAACCACCATCAATAGACCAAGATTTTGGATCATAAGACCAACTTCAAGAAATCTTTGTCCAATATGATTGCTCCCATGTAATCTTCAACTCTAGATCAATAAGATTGCTCCAATGCAATCAAAAGAAGCCAATGATTTGATAGAAGTCCACAATAGCTTGTTGGAGAAGATCCTTTGAGCTTTGATGAGTGTAAATTCTCATTAGAATCATGGATTCCATGAATTTTTGGACATTGCCATATTCAAGAGGCTGAAAATGCTTTCAAACTTGAAGAATTTATTCAATGTAAGCCCAATCCTTGAAGAATACCTTGAATTGAACCTTCCCAGGGTTGTAGACAACAAAAGCCCCATGAATTGAGGCCTCAATGAAGCAAGATTTGATGAAGATTGATGGCTGCCCTGTTTTTCCCAATTTGAGATAAGGAAAATGCTTCAATCTTGCTTGGAAGCTCCCATGTTTGCTCGGGTCCAATGCTTGATGTAGATGCTTGTTCTTGCTACTAGGAAGCTAGTAGAAGCAAAGAAGAGGCCAAATCTTGCTTGGAAGCTCCCATGTTTGCTAAATGTCGGTCTAATGCTTGATGTAGATGCTTGCTCTTGCTACTAGAAAGCTAGTAGAAGCAAAGAAGACGCCAAATCTTCAAGAAATTGGATGATTCTTCATGCTATCCACTTTCAGCCATAGCTAGGCTTGTGAAGGAAGCTTCATGGCTAAAGGAGAGTGGAAGATCAAGCAATAGAGTGTAGGTACTTCATGTCAGGGATGCCAATGATCCAACAAATGAAGGATAAGCTTAGTGATGAAGGAGATTGCTGAATAACAAGCAGCAAGGAGCACAAAAAAAAAGGCGCAAATTATCATGGAGCTTCTTCTTCTCCACATGATCATAAACTTGATGATGCTTGGCCAAATAGGTAGTCCATAGGTTGCTCAATGGGTCATTCATTAGTCGAGATTCTCTTAAAGAGACTCCACACATGGGTAACATAGTCCCTGATGTCTTCTCTTTGTCCCTCTACTTAACGTTCATCAATTGCACTATGAGATTATTGGAGTACTTAGCCTTAGAGAATCTATTAATGAAGAGACTCTTGAGGTTGTTGAAGTTGTTGCACTCCACAATGTCTAAACTTGTGTACCACATCCTACCTTTATCGCTTAGGCATAGGCCGAAAGCTTACAAGCGCTGTGAGTGAGATTGATGAGGCCATTAGCCTTGTAGACCTACTCAAATTGCTCCACGAAGCTATAAGGGTCATTGTCTAGATGGTATTTATCTGACTGCTTTGCAACTACAGGGATTTTTGATTGGCTCTTGGATCCTTGGTTAACTCCTAATCCTGCAAGCAATGAGGTCGCTAGTACTACTATGCTTTGTTCTGCTGATGTATTGTCTATGAGCCGCTAAGCTCGCTCAGTGTTAGGTCCACCTCTAGCGCGCTCTCTCACTCTATGTTCAATCATGTTCGGTTTCTATTTTCTAGGGCTAACGGACTTCTCGCATCTATCCTAGGAAAATGCAATTACAATACTTTTACTCAAGTTTATTGCATTCCTCCTTATAGACATGTACAAAAGCCTTGCCACCAAACACTCTCAAGTGAGCATATGAAGGTGGGTTTCCCGACCACTCTTCTTGAGGGACTCTCCCCCCCAAAGACCTACTCCGTGATTGATTAGTTGTCATAACATTCTCTGCCTAAAAGCCATGGGGTAATGTAGCATGAGATAGCATAGTACGGACCTGATCCTAAATGGTCCGATTCATACGCTCTACAACTCCGTTTTGGGGTGGATTATGAGGGGTAGTGAGCTCCCTCTTTATCCATTTACTATCACAAAAGTCCTAAAAGGCTTCGGACACATATTCCCTGCCATTATCAGAGTGAAGCCATTTCAATGTCTTACCAGTCATATTCTCAATGCCAACCAAAGCCTCGTCCTTATTACAAGGGATAGGATACACCTAGACTTTGCATGTAGCATCACTCACAAAGGTGATAAGTACGTCTTTCCCCCTAGAGAAAACCATGGCATTTGGCATACATTTGAATGTTGCAACTCTAAGGGAGAAGATTTTAATGAAATATACTTTTTATGTGAAGTTTGAGCATGGTTACCATAGACACAATGTTACAATGGACAAAATCAGCATATCGCAAAACAAGGTAAATAACCCAAACAAAAAAACACTTTCATTCCAGTTTTTGACTCATGTGTCTCAGGCCATGCCACAAAGAAACACTTGGTTGCTCGATTACGGCAACAACATGGTCACACACACTAGATATGTAACGGATGTAAAGTATCACTCTTTGACCCTCTTGCAATAACCCTAGATCCGGCAACAACATGGTCATACACACTAGATATGTAATGGATATAAAGTATCACTCTTTGACCCTCTTGCAATAACCCTAGATCCCTTACAGATCTTCCATTTCCCATCACCAAAGGTGGTATGAAAACCATCATTATCTAGCTGCCTTGTGCTAATCAAATGAGCTGGGATACATACTTGACATTCTAAAGAGTAAAGACTAAACCATGTTAAAAGTGCAGCTGCATACTGCCAATGCCTACAATATCACATGTATAGTTGTCCCCCAAGTGGATAACACCATGTCTCCCCCAAGTGTAATAAAAAAATGACTCCCAGTGTGAGGACTAACATGAAACAAGGCACTCAAGTCCAAGATCCAAGTATGCATGTAATCATATGTATTTGCTACCAAGGCATGTGCACTAAAGTAAGAAGAGACAAAGAGTACGTCATTACCACAACCACTCTCATGGCTGACTACATTCACTTCTTCTATCTTGACAGCATTTCTCTTCTTTGCTAGCTGACTGTCCTTCTCATCCTTGCTATTATTTGTCTTCTTACCCTTTCCTTCCTCTTTCTTCCATTTGTAGTAGTCATGCTTGAAGTGACCCTTCTTGCCACAATGATGGCACTCTACATCTTTCCCACAAGATTTACTGCATCCTTTACTATCAAATTTCCCCATCTACTGAGACTTGCTTCTAGTATGCAAAGCACTAGAAGACTTGCTAGATGCATTGTTCTTTCAATTCATCTCTTCCATAAGCAGAGAAATTTCTACATCAGAGTACATCGGTATAGCATTTGAGTTGCTCATGGTTGTTCTAAAAGTATCCTAGCTATGGGAGCTTTCGCTCAACCACCAAGACCCACGGACCGCTTATTGTTCAAGCGTTCCAATCCGATCACTAATGGCTATCTCATAGACATCATGCATATAGGAGATCTTAAGGTAAAGAGAGGAGAGTTGCTAAATGTATAATCTACTGAGCCAAGCTCAATATCTAACCCTGAAGCATATAAATATCACCAATAGCACATTGACAAATATAAGTGCTAGAAGCTCAGTGCTCTTACAACCACCATTGGAGTGGGCACAAGTAAGATTTGGCATGAAAGATTTGGACACATTGGATTTGTAGTTTTGAAGGAGATGCATAACCAAGGTATGGTTGCTCATCTACCTACAGTTTATTGAATTGAAGGATCCATGTGAAGCTTGTATGATAGGCAAGCAACCGAGAAAGGCATTTCCACAAGAAAGCAAGAATAGAGAAAATGATCCTCTAGAGTTAGTACATGTTGTCTTTGTGTAGTAAGATGTCTACACAAGCCTTGGGAGGATCTTCTTATTTCATGTTGATCATTGAGGACTATAATAGGAAGATGTGGGTATACTTCCTTCGTGATAAGGCTCAATCTTTTGGTAAGTCTAAAGAATGGCTAAAACTTGTTGAGAATGAAACATGGAAAAGTGTGAAGAAATGTAGAACATATGGTGGTGGCGAGTTCAATTCAAAGGAGTTTGAAGACTTTGTCAAGAGCAAAGGGATCAATCATGCCTCATATACCTCAACAAAATAATGTTATGGAATGCAGGAATCATACCATTGTAGAGATAGCAAGGTGCATGCTAAAGGCAAGGGATTACCAAACCATTTTTGAGCAGAATGTTGAGATATCGAGCTCCACTCGTGATATGCCAGGGTGACCATTGTGCATTTATGTCACTGACTTGTCAGTTGCAGATGCGGTTGGTACACCGCCCATGAATAATAGCTAGATGACAGCTATCCTTATCTACTCTAGTTCGTGGCTCAGTTAGTATGCCACCTTAGTTAGTTGAGTTTGGTTTGAGACCCATATATAGGGTTCTTCTATTTCTATGTACTTGAGTTCTTTTTGGCTTACACAACTAAGAAGAGGAAAACTGTTTTCAGCCTCCACCCTTGTGTGTATTCCCCCATTGTGCAAGCAAGAAAGCTACAAGTGAGACTCCTTCCTTCTCTCCCACAATCTTGACATGGTATTAGAGCCTTGTTCGTGGTAAGGAGCTCAAGAAAGCAAGCCAAGTTCGCGGTGTTCTGGTAAGAGGAACAATGTTGCTTTCATTCTTCTGTTTTGGGAGCAAGTCTCTCCAGGTAGCACAGTCGAAAAGTGCAAGAGTACACTGTCTCAGGTTGAGACGCCCTTCGCGGTGAAGCAAGAGGGAAGTATATGCTATGGATAAGGGCTTCAGCCCTTGGTGACCCTGTTTTTTTTATTTGAGGCCATTTCGGGGCCTATTTTGGAGGCGGCAGTTTTCTGCACGCACTCAAGAAAAGGCCCAGTTTTATGCTGTGCGACCACTGTTCTACAGGTCGGTGAAAAGTTACTGTAGAAATTGCATTGTATGCCTGTGTGCAGAGACATTGGGAGTTACAGAATCATCCTTGCTGCCTGTTGATGCAAAATCGTCACTAGGAAGTGACTGTGTGGTCAAATACCACTTTCGTCAGTTTTGCAGATTTGCCCTTGTGAGGCTGAAGCTGTGTTCTTTGCAGTGACAGAATTTTTTGCAGTGTTCTGTAATGGCGTCTGATTCTCTTTCACAGATTGTCACTAAAAAGCTTGACAAGAACAACTTCCAAGCATGGAAGTTTAGAATGACGAATTTTCTTATGGGAAAAGGATATTGGGAATTTGTTGCAGGAAATGAAGAAGAACCAGTTCTTCTTGATGTTCCCAATCAACAGCAAATGCAGGCATTTAAAGCATGGCATGAGAGAGCCAGGAAAGTTATGTACTGGCTGTCTATCAGCATTTCAGACTCTATGATTGTGCATATTCAAGATGCAAGTATGCCAAAGGAGGCATGGGATACTTTGTCAAAAATGTATAGCACAAACACACAAGCCAGGAAAATGCAGCTCAAGCAAGAGTTGCATAATGTGCAAAGAGAAAATATGAGCATCAATGACTACCACATGAAGGTGAAGAAGATTGCAGATGCACTTGCTTCCATTGGGTCGCCAGTGGAAGATGATGATTTAGTTTCTGTGACCTTGAATGGTCTAGGAAAGGATTATGCACAGTTCCGAACATCCATTTCCGTCCGTGAAAGATTTCCTGATTTTGAGGAGTTGATTGCTCTTCTAATTTCTGAGGAGCAGAGAAATGGTGGTGCATCTTCTTCAGGAGGAACTTCAAAAGAAGCTATCTTCTACTCAAATGCTGGAAGAGGTAGAGGCAGAGGTAGAGGAGGCCGATCTGGAGGCCGTGGTAGAAATCAGAATATACAGCAGACTCAAGAAAACCAGTCCTATGGAGGAGGACGTGGTAACTCTAGAGGCAGGGGGAGCCAAAGAGGTCGTGGTGGATGGTAAAGAGACCAAAATGCAAACAGTAATGTTGAATGCTACTACTGTGGTAAAATGGGTCATATGGCTAAAGATTGCTATAAAAAGCAGAATGACATCATGAATGGAAAACTGCAACAATGAAATTATGCATCTTCTAGTAGACAGGGTGATGACAGAAATGAGCATTTGTTTATGGTACAACACATGAACAATTCTGTGACAAGTGTAGAAGAAAGCAACGATGTATGGTATGTTGACTCAGGTGCATCAAACCACATGACAGGTCATGGAGAATGGATGGAGGATGCAAGGAAAATGGAAAAACCAGGATTTGTGGAGACTGGTGATGATACTGCACATCCTGTTGTGTAGATTGGAAAAATTCCTTTGTCTATGCAGGATGGGAAAAAGAAATACATGTCCGATGTATTTCATGTCCCGAATATCACCAAGAATCTGGTTTCTGTTGGTCAAATGGTTGAGCAGGGCTTGCAGGTCATATTTAATCCTCATGGATGCTTTGTTGAGGATATGAAAAATAAAGGTCACTTGATAGCAAAAGGAAAGAAGAAGGGCAGAATGTTTACGTTGGATGTAGACATGCCTGAATTGAGTGCAGCAATGTTTGCACATGGGACCGGTGTAGTTGCAGATATTGATATCTGGCATAAACGCATTGGTCATGTTAATGTACAACGACTTAAATCAATGCAGGCCCAAAATATTGTTGCAGGTTTGCCTAAATTCAAGGTTGCAGAAATGCATAAGGTATGTGAAGCCTGTCAGTTTGGAAAACAGGCAAGGAAACCATTTCCTAGACATGTTCAAGAGAGTAAGAAGCCATTGGAATTAATCCACTCTGATGTGTGGACTACTAAAGATGCATCTCTTGGAGGCTGTCATTATTTTGTCACTTTTATTGATGACTATTGCAGAAAAGTTTGGGTGTATTTTATGAAAAAGAAAAGTGAAGTTTTTGGGCATTTCAAAACTCTTAAAGCTATGGTTGAAAAAGAAACAGGCCTGCAAATAAAATGCCTAAGGTCAGATGGAGGGGGAGAGTACCTCTCAAATGAGTTTGCAAGGTTCCTGCAGGAGCATGGCATAAAGCAGCAATATTCATGCAGTCATACCCCACAACAAAATGGAATTGCAGAAAGGAAAAACATGCATATTGGAGAGGTATCTTGTGCCATGCTCAATGAAAAAGACCTGCCAGATTTTTATTGGGCTGAGGCAGTTGCTACAGCAGTTTACATAATAAACATGACTCCCACTACAACAATACATGGGATGACTCCAGATGAGAGGTATACTGGTAGGAAACCAGATATTTCTCATTTGAAGATTTTTGGTTGCATTGCCTATGTTCATGTGCCAGATGAGTTGAGATCCAAGTTGGATCCAAAAGCTGAGAAGTGCATCTTTATTGGTTACTCTTTGCAGCAGAAAGGGTATAGATGCTATAACCCTTCTACTCGTAAGTTTACAGTGAGCAGAGATGTTGTCTTTGATGAGATGAGTAGCTGATATAAACCAGTAAATGTGATTGATAATGTAGATGCACAAAATGGTAATGCTGCACAGAACTCACAGCAGCAGTCACAAGATATTAGTGGACATGGAGCGTCCTCTAGCAGTGGTTCACATTCTTCGCCATGGACAGGCAGATTGAGATCAGGAGAATCTTCTCAAAGCAATGCAGATAGTGGTATGCAGGTATCACGAGAAGGAAAAGAGAAGGTAGATCAGCCCATGTTTGATGTGAATGCAGGTCACTCTTATGTGGATGGTGAATCCAGTGGCTCAGAACAGAGCATTGATGATGAGTTGGGTATCCTTTCTATTGTTACACCTGGAGTAAGGAAGACCAGGGATGTTTTGAGAGCACCTGGAAGTGAGCCTACTTTGCGTAGGTCTACCAGAGCTAGGTTTCCTGTGGATAGGCTGAAATATGATGGATTTATAGCCACTCACTATGCATATATGGTCAAAGTGATACAGGAACCAAAACCCACTTCTTTTGAGCAAGCCATGGGAAAAGAAAAATGGGAGAAAGCCATGGATGAAGAAATGGATGCCTTGGAAGCAAATGCTACATGGGAATTGGTACCTTTGCCTAAAGGTAAGAATGCAATTGGTTGTAAGTGGGTTTATAAGGTGAAGCACAATGCAGATGGTTCTATGAATAGATACAAGGCAAGATTAGTAGTCAAGGGGTATCACAAACAAATGGCATTGATTATGAAGAAACATTCAGTCCGATTGCAAGGATGGCAACCGTAAGAGCAGTCATTGCTATGGCTGCATCAAAGGAATGGTCTTTACATCAGATGGATGTAAAGAATGCCTTCTTGCATGGTGATTTGCAAGAAGAGGTATATATGGAGCAGCCACCAGGTTATGTGCATGCTGTTCATCCTGAGTTTGTTTGCAGGTTGAAGAAAGCATTGTATGGCTTGAAGCAAGCACCTAGAGCATGGTCTGACAAGATAGGATAGTATCTTGTCACTATTGGCTTTCAGATTTCCAAGGCAGATTTCTCACTTTATGTGAGAAAAACAGAGAAAGGTATTATGCTACTTGTCATTTATGTTGATGACTTGATTATGACAGGTGACAGTGATGAAGATATCCTTCATGTGAAAATGCTATTGAAGCAGAAGTTTGAGATAAAGGATTTGGGAGAGCTGCGTTATTTCTTGGGCATTGAGGTGATTAGATCACCAAGTGGGATACGGCTCTTGCAGAGGCAGTATGGATTGGACATGCTGTCCAAATATGGGATGATAGGCTGTAAGCCTATTTCAGTTCCTTTGGAGCAGAATGTGAAGCTGAGCGTAGATGCAGGTGAGCTTCTGGAAGACCCTACTATGTACAGACGCATAGTAGGAAGTTTGATTTATATGACTATTACCAGGCCAGATTTGAGCTATGTTGTTGGATTGGTAAGTCAGTTTATGCAGGCTCCAAGGAAATCGCATTTGGATGCGGCTAGACACATACTCAGGTATGTGAAGTCCACATTGCAGTATGGACTACTTTATGAAACTGGGGTTCAGATACAGTTGCATGGATACACTGATGCTAATTGGGTTGGTAGTATTTCTGATAGACGATCTACCAGTGGATATGTGTTCTCTTTTGGGAGTACTACAGTCACTTGGAGCAGCAAGAAACAACCTACAGTTGCCTTATCGAGCACAGAGGCTGAGTACAGGGGTGCAGCAATGGCTGCATGTGAGGTAGCTTGGTTGCATAAGCTACTTTATGATATGCATCAGCCTACAGATGGGCCAGTTGTCATTTGCATTGGGCGCAGAGAAGCTGCGCAAGTTCAGAGACTTGCTTGGTGTGCAGGAATTGGGATTGAGCTCGAGGGGGAGTGTTGAGATATCGAGCTCCACTCGTGATATGCCAGGGTGACCATTGTGCATTTATGTCACCGACTTGTCAGTTGCAGATGCGGTTGGTACACCGCCCATGCATAATAGCTAGATAACAGCTATCCTTATCTACTCTAGTTCGTGGATCAATTAATATGCCACCTTAGTTAGTTGAGTTTGGTTTGAGACCCATATATAGGGTTCTTCTATTTCTATGTACTTGAGTTCTTTTTGTCTTACACAACTAAGAAGAGGAAAACTATTTTCAGCCTCCACCCTTGTGTGTATTCCCCCATTGTGCAAGCAAGAAAGCTACAAGTGAGACTCCTTCCTTCTCTCCCACAATCTTGACACAGAAGCTATAAATACTATAGTCGACACTCTCAATCAAAGTTACATAAAGGCTGGGAAAAACACCTAATGAGGCTTACAATGGTAAGAGACCATCTATCTCACATTTTAGAACTTGATATGCACATGTTCCTGATGAGAAAAGAAACAAGTTAAAACCAAAAAGTAAAAAATGTATATTCTTGGATTATAGTGATGAGAAAAAGGCTTACAAATTGTATGAGCAAGAGGCAAAGAAGATCATGGCAAGCCATGATGTGGTGTTCAAGGAGTAGCCGCATACAGTGGAGGAGGAGAAGGTAAGTTCTTTGACTTTATCATCAAGCAAAGAAGTAGTCCACTATGAACATGTTCCAAGAACTACCCCTATCCTTAAGGAGGAGGAAGAATCATCTTTGGATAATGAAGAGAAATTTCACCAACCTAACATCACACCACCAGAAAAGCCATTGCTACGCGATGGGTGAAGCAACTCTATGACTAAAATAATCCTATGCTCACATCTATTGAGGAGAAGGCAGATGGACCAAGGAGGTCTCAGAGAATAGAGGAGCAAAGAAGGGCTTTTGTCGACATAGTCAATATGGACTTGATGGTTGAGATTATGAAAGAAGTAAAGGAGCTAGTTGACTACAAGCACTTGCAAATCCAACATGGAAGGCAACAATGCAAGCTGAGTATGATAGCATAATGAAGAATGACACTTTGGAGCTAGTGGATCGGCCACCAAAGAGAAAGATTATTAGCACCACATGGGTCTGGAAGGTCAAGTACAAGGCTGATGGAACCTTAGAAAAGTACAAAGCCAGACTGGTTGCACAGGGATTTTCACAGGTTAAAGGATTTGATTTTCTAGATTCATTTTCTCCAACTGCCAAAATGACCATTATTCGCACAATACTTGTAGTGGCTTCCCATAATAAGTGACCAATTTACCAAATGGATGTTAAATCAGTGCTCTTGAATGGTGAGCTCAAGGAGAAGGTGTATGTTCTGGCTTCTCCAGGCTACATAAAAAATACAAGAACATACCAATTTACCGATACATGCAAATTCATCATAGCCATAACATCTAGATAATTTCCAATAGCCATAATCGAGAACATTCATAGACACATAATTCATGATCAACCACTTAGGAAATCTGAGAAACGAGACACAATAATAGAAATCAACCATCAATGACCAACCAAGCATGGCATTATCATTCTTCCCTTTTAGTTTCATGGGTTGGATCTCAAAAGATACAATTGTCCTAATATCAGGATGATAAACGCTTGCCTTTCAGGTAAAAGTATCACATGGCATATAAAGTTGGTCTCACATAGACTGATCTCTCATAACAAATGCACACAAAGAATAAGGTATGACATAGCATTAAATATATGGTGGCATTAAAGTCCTAACACCTAGCACAACCTGGTGGATGAGTGGGACAGTTAGAATTGAACCCAAAAGCAATTAAGCTACATGCAACATGACTCAAAGAACATAGTTATGCCTTGCTAGAGGCCTTGCACCTCTTAACAAGCCACATTGAGCTACCATGAGTAGAGCCCCTCTAGGATACTCATAGTCCTCTTATGAAGTTGCATAACCTGCTCTAGGTGCCAGTCAAAATGCATGTATAAACTATTAAGAACCAAAAAAGAAGTGAGAACATAGAGCTTTAACAAACTAAAAAGAGATAGGAACATAAACAATAATGTCCTTGCAAGAAGACATCTGAACTCCAGAATGCTAAACACGATGTCCTATAGGTAAAGCATCATCCATGTCATGGAACTCCTCATGTACCTCATGAACTACTTCCTGCACTATATCACTACCCTCTGCTGCTTGAAAATCCTTCTATTGTAACAAAATGGCAATGTAATCTTCACTAGCTCTCTTGGCTTCCAAAGCCTCTTGCAATTTCAGTTCCAAGTCATGACACCTTACTTCAACATAAATACTCTCTCATGTAATGCTTTTTGCTCATGATAGTCAACCTGCTGGCTGCTCAATAACTAAAACATCTTTAAACATAGCATAGGGTCTAGAAACCAAAACATCCAAGTTTTGAGCAACCTTGTGCCATACTTGCTTCACCTCTAAAATCAAATCATTATGAATCTCCTCATATTTTGATTTAAGTACCACTGATCCATCAATAATAACATCTAGATTTTGAAGTATCTGTTGTTCAACCATTTTCAAGGAGTCGAATCTATCCAGCAATTATTTATCATCAACCTCTACAGTTTCCCATCCATGTCCATAAAAAACTGATGCATCCCATCTGCACACTTAAACTTAAGCTCCTTGGTCCATTTTCCAAACACATGCACTGAAATTTTATTATGCTCAATCACCTATTGCAATTCTGTAAATTGAGCCTTATGCTGGGATAGCAAGGCATCATAGTCAACTATTTTCTACTGCAGCCCTCTGCTGAGACAAAACATCAGTCTTCATCTTCTGAGCTATCAACAGATCTTGCAGTCTTTGAGTCTCTACCCATTTGGTAATATAATCTGTACAAACCAAAATATATCTATTACTTGTCCTTTTGGCTACTGGTTTAATTGGCCCAATAAAATCAATGCCCCACTTTTGAAATGTCTTGAGTGGAAGTACAAGATGATCTTGCATCATGTCCTTGTCAAGAGACCCTCCTTCAGACATTGCAAACACTTTTTAGCATATACCGATGAGCATCTTTCAACATAGTAGGCCACCATAGACCTACATATTTTCTAGCATGTAATCTCCCTTGAAAAATGACCACATATTACTGATAGTTCGGAATGAGCTTCATGTAGAACTGCTGGTTGCTCAAATTTAGAAACACACCTTCTCAAGACATTATCTACTCCCCTTCTATAGAGTGTGTTCATAATAACTTGAAATGCTTTGCACTTCAATGCCAACTTCATCTTTGATCCATTGTAAGGTGTGTCTGCATAATCCCTTCCTTTAGGAAAGCAACAACTGATCATAATATGAATAAGAGTCTATCACTTGAACCTCAAAGAGTTCAACATCAGGAAGCTGATCAAGAACACCTACTTTAGCCTCATCAGTTTCCAATCTACTTAAATAATCAACTATAGCATGTTCTTTCCCTGGGGTATGGATAACCTTGAAGTCAAAATCCTATAACAGCAACATCCATATTGCCAATCTACTTGTCAATTGAAGTTTATTTATTAGAAATAAGAGTGCTTGATGATCCACATGAAAGTTTACTTGATTTGCCAACAAATAATGCCTAAATTTCTCCACATAGAAAACCGTGCCAAGTGCCTCTCCTTCTGTAAGTGAATAATTCTTTTCAATAGTACTCAATCTTTTGCTTGCATAATATATTGATCTGTACCAACTGGGTACTTTATCTTGCATAAGTAGAGCTCCCACAGCTAGGTCAGAAGCATCAACAAAAACATGGAAAGGTAAATCCCATGCTGAAGGTTACAATATTGGGGCTACAACTAACATCTTCTTAAGAATAATAAAGACCTTCTCCTGATCTTCCCTCCAAAAAAACTATATCCCTTTCTTGGTTAAAGTTGTAAGAGGAGAACAAATATGTGACATGTACCTTAAATACCTACTATGCCATTTCACTTGCCCGACAAACCTCATAACTTCCTGCATAGTGACTAGAGCCTTAGCTTTCTGAACAGTTGTAATCCTTCTTGGATCTATGTTCATACCTTCCTTAGACAAGATGTGGCCTAATAGCACACCCCTTTGCTGCAAACATTGACTTGAAGGGATTTAAGGACATTCCAAATCTTCTACATCTCTCAAAACATAACTTGAGCTATTTTAAATGTTCTCTCTGGCTACCAAAAACACAGAAATCATCAATAAGTACTCTCATAAAATTTGTCAAATATGGATTAAATTCTTATGAGTAGATCCTTGAAATTCAGGGGGTCCATTCTTCAGTCCAAATTTCATGACTGTGCTAACATATGCTCCCCACTCAATGATAAAAGTTATATTATCCATATCTATTGGATGCATCCTAATTTGATTGTATCTTGAAAACCCATACAGAAAATTGTACATTTTGTGACTTGTCACATCATCAAGGAGAGAGTCAGTAAAAGGAATGGGGAAGGGATCTATAATGGTAGCTGCATTTAATTTCCTATAATCCATACAAACTTGAATCTTCCCATTCTTCTTGGGCACCACCATAATAGGAGATAACCAAGTAACCTCATCAGCTGGTTTGATGAACCCAACTCTCAAAAGCTTGTCAATTTCTTCCTTAACATGTTTAGCATAGTTAGGGTTTATTCTTTGCTAGAACTCTTTACACAACTTAATAAGATGCTGCTTGAAGTTTTCTTCCACAAAAATACTGACCTTGATAGGTTTTGCCTCCCCTTCAGGATTCAAATTAACTTCTTGAACCTCATCCTCACCTACCCTTGCATATCTTCTCATTGTATGCTCATATCTTAGTTTAGCCTGAATAATGGCCTTTTGTCCCTTTGAACCAAAACATCAGGACTATCCATAGAACTGTCCACATCAGTTTGCTACTTTTTAGGTACTTACTATTGAGAAACTTTAGGATGACAAATTCCTAGGTCCTAAATGATTTTATATAACTCATTCTCTGACCTGTCCTGACCTGGAGGTTGCTCTTGACCTTCAGGAAAGTCTTCAAAATTTGGTCTTGTTTGGCGGTCTTGTCTGGTTTTGAACTGTAGTTTGAACTGCTTGGTGTTCCAAAACTTCAGTTCCTGCACTTATAAGAGAATACTGATACTCCTAAATAATATTATCCACATCTATTTCAAAGAGTGGAACCACCAAAGGATTTGCTAAAGGAATAATTCCTCCTCATCATCTTCCACTTCCTCTGCAAAAGGTTAATAGTCTAAGCTACTACTGGTCTCTAGAGGAACTCTTTAAGATAACATGACTAACTATTTACAACATGATTTCCTTGTGTCCTCAGGGAATATATACATAATCATTCCCCTAGTCTTGCTTTAGTTTGGACAATTTAGACCACGGTCTACCCAAAAGATTTGTTTAAGATTCCCCAATTTCCGACATTCGTAACACAACAAAAGTCACCGTGAATTTCTGGCCAGCCACTCAAGTTTTTTGATTCCTAAGAATACCCAAAGGTTGTAACCTCCTCTGTTTGCCATCCTGACTTGAAATGGGGGGTAGAATCTCCTCTTTCTCGGTTTCCAAATATGTATGTTCAAGAAGTATTTTAGCTCTTGAACCCCCATCCAATAGGACATCATCATGCTTTCTTCCTGCATACTCAATTTGGATGGTAGGCACTTGAGAATCCATAACTTCTTGTTGGGTTGGTATAACTGCATGACAATCAGAAAGTTCTTGATCTTGAACTACTGTACTTTCAAGAGCTTCTTGTTGCTTTTGCCTAATCTTCAGGAGTAACTTTTCCTTAAAGCTTGCCAAGATCTCCTCTAGGGTTAAGTGTAGAGAGCACTTTGCTAAGGCTTGAAATAGCTCTTTTGAACCTCCTCGCTGTAACTTTCCACCAAGGGTACTATCAAGGATTTGTTCATGTTGATCAGGAAACCGATCCTGCTGTTTAGTAAAATACTCTTGTTTTTCAAGAAGATGCTCCTGTAGTTCAGGTTCTAAATACCTAAATTCCCTACATCATCAAATTGATCAAATTCTGATTTTTAAGCAAGTTTTTGCAACTTTCTAACCTGCTTTGTTGCCTTTTTCCTTGTCTTCTCTTGTTCCTGCCAATCAAGCTTCAAACCAACTTGGTTTCATGTAACTGCTAAGACCATTTCTTCCTCATGACAATCCTCTACTTCAATACAATTAGAACAATCACAATGAACATATGTACTTCCAACATGAATGTTACCTGACACCTCCTTTGCCCTTTCTTGAACCTTCTCTTGCTGAATTTTTTTTACAGCCCCAGTAGTACTTGTACCTTCAAGAAATTTCCTTTCCAGTCCATGGCCTTTCCTTGCAAGGTAGTAGCAAACTACTACTTCTTGACTTGATCCCGATACATTTGGTTGAATCCATTGGATGTGCACCTTGTCTCGAATTGTGCCACATGGCAGTCAAGGTCTTTCTTCTTTTTGCCTAAAAATTTATATGCTTGAACCTTCATATTAATAATCTGAGGTGGGCTCATTATGTTTTGCTTCTTGGGCTTCCTTTGAGGTGGTAAAGGATTAAAGTTCAGAAATCTCCAAGATGGGATTTTGGCACTCCACAAAAGAAATGTCCTCCCCAGCACTATATGTTGTAACCTCTCAAGTGCCTGTCTAGGAGGAGTATCATGTTGTTCAAGTAGCAATATGGCACCCTCAACATCTAACAAATTTGGAGATTTTGTTGAGGTGGTAGGGGAATGAAATGCTCCTTAAACTTCAAAAGATATGCCTCAAATGCTAACTTTTATGTTTAGGGGGAAGGTGAAAATTTTGTAGTTATTGTCCTATATATGGATGACCTTCTTATTACATATGACTATGAAGATATCATCAACCAAACTTGAAAGGCTTTGAGCTCTAAGTTTGAAATGATAGACTTGGGCTTGTTGCACTATTGTTTGGGGATTGAAGTCTAGCAAGAGCAAGGAAAGTGTTGGGAATAAAGGACCACTGTGCGTGTTTGGGCACCCTTTGGGGTTGTACCTTTATTGAAATACCTATTTGGAAAAACTTGAGTAGTACTATCTTTTTTGTACCCACAAATTGTGTCTCTATCTCTCTCCCTCTCTCCCTCCATCATTACGTCCATTGAAGCTCCGCACTCCATCAATTAGTTCACTTCAAATTGGTATCAAAGTGTGGCACCCTTTGGGGTTGTACTTTTATTGATATACCTATGTGGAAAAACTTGAGTAGTACTATATTTTTTGTACCCACAAACTATGTCTCTATCTCTCTCCCTCTCTTCCTCCATCATTACATCCATTGAAGCTCCGCACTTCATCAATCAATTCACTTCAAACTAGTATCAGAGCTTGGCATTTTCGGAGCTTGAGAAGATAGAGTAATTAGTGGGAAAGAGAGCTTTGGGCATTTTCCAACCAATAGTAGTTAAGTGTGTGAAATCTTAATCCTTGATAGCCATATCTCACCTTAGAAGGTTTGTCTTAATCTCCTCTCTCTTGGCATTCATCAGGGAAGCATTTGAGCTCCATCAGGACATTGCTTGAGCTATTCTTGAGCTCATTTTGGAGAGGTTTGGGCACACAAGCAAGGCAAAACATGGCTACTATCACTCATTTTTGGAAGATCTGCTTGTTCTCTACCCTTCTAAGCTCGATTAGAGGCTACCTTGGAGCCTTAATAGACACCCCATTGGTGCCCCCTACATACCCCATACCCACAATAGTATATCATGGCCTATTTTGACTCCAGGTAGCCAACATGATACTGCCAAACTGTGCTTGTTTGTTGGTAGTTTCTAGCCCACCTATCCTTTGGATCTCCATGCTTCTTGGTATCTCATTAGTGATCATTAGTACATTTGGATGCTTAACTCTCATGCTAAGCATTGATCTTGGTCATTGGAGTTGATTGCCATTAGTTTGGTGGTTGGAAATTATAGATAGAGGCTGGAAAATAGGGTAGCACCACATACTCTTTATTGCTTAAATACTTATGGATTATGCTTATGTGGTGGCTAATTGATGCCTATTGATGCTAAATGGTTGGGGATGTATGCCTCTTGTTTGGACATGCTTTTGGGATTGTTTTGAGTCCATATTTGGCTCAGTTTGCAGAAAAATTGGTGGCTATAATTGACATGCTGAAATATGAAATTTTACAGGCATATCATGTCTTGACTTGACAGTGGTCATTGCTCATGTATGTTTGATGCAAACACATGCCTATGTGATATCAAAACATTGTGGGATGTTATGTCCATGGTTAGAGATCATTTTGGGCTGGTTTTAGTAGGGATTGTACTCAATTTAACTATCATTTTGGTTGCTGTAAACAATAGGGCTGAATGCAACAAACTTGACAATGTATGCTGTATGTATTGGTTCGAGACTTGATTTTGGGTGTTCCCCAGATGATGACTTGATGTCTATCTTGGATGCCACATACCTAGAAATGGTTTTGGAGATGTCTTGTGCTTGATTTAGAGGTTGAAAATCATGCTCTTGGCTATAGGAAATTTTCATGCAGTATGGTCATATCTACAAGTGGCTTTTGACATAGCTGTATTATGCTTCTGGTGAAGCTCCTAGACAAGCTTTTGGTACTAATAAAAAGTGATATGCTTGTGCACTGATTGAGTACATGTCATGCCTCATTTATGAGCTGAAATAGATCACTTTCTGTAGACATTTGCTACTGTACACAGTGAACAACTATACCTACACTTGTCTGATGCTAATTGGGGATGTCTATATGCGTGCTACTAATCTAAAATGTCATTGTCATGCTAAAACATGATCACTAACCAGAACCAAAGGTTTGAAAGTACACTACAAGTTGGTTTTTTGCATCCCTTCTTGGTCGTTTGTTTGATGGATTAGGCTTGTTCTCTTGCCATTTTGAGTTGCAACCATGGCTGGTAGCAGTGAGAGTAGCAACCTACTACACATTAAGAAGCTTGAAGGGCACATAACTTCGTGATTTGGCAAAAGCAGTGCTACAATGTCTTGCTACAGAAGAAATAGGTGAAGCGTATCAAGACGAAGGGAATACGACCAATCGATATAGCACAAGATGACTAGGATGATCTTGATGAGCTTGCTCACTCAACCATTGAACTTTCAATTTGTGATGCTTTGTTATTTAACATAGAGGGATTGGACTTTGCCTATGCTATGTGGATGAAACTTGAAGAGTTGTATGCCCAGAAGAGTGCTACTAGTAAAGTTTATTGGTTGAAGAAGCTGCCTTGAAGTTCAATATTGATGATGAGTTCAAGGCTACTTTCTTGTTATGTACTCTACCTAAAAGCTAGTGTTAACCCTCAAACGAACGAAGGTGGAAAATCCAGAAAAGCTAAAGCAGAAGACAAAGGCCAAGGCAAAGTGAAACGGAAGGCAAAGATGCACAGGGAGAAAAGTCTTAAATAAGGGAGAAAGGCACACAAGGAAAAGTGCAAGTCAATACTTTTGTAAAAGAGCGCAAGCGCATCATGGTTTAATTCAAGGAGCGACGGGCTCTCACCCATGCAATTTGTAAATGTAGATGGGCAGTGGAAAGGAACTAGGAAGATAGAAGGACAATGGGGAAAAGGGCCTAGGCCACGGCCGGCCATGTAAAAAAGGGGATAAGGGGATGACCGCCCAAAAGGGATTTAGGGTTTTGTATATAAAGTTGAAAAGTGAATGAGAAGCTCATTCTTGTGTGTGGCCAAAAGTAGCTCTCCTCTTCTTCTTCTTCTTCTTCTTCTTCTTCTTCTTCTTCTTCTTCTTCTTCTTCTTCTTCTTCTTCTTCTTGCTTGCTTGAGCTTGTGCTTGAGAGAGGGAGTGTGAGAGTGTGAGGGAGTGAGTGTGTGAGGGTGAGGGACTGGGAAGGAGAAGCTCTCCATCTTCTCCTCTCTTCTTCTCTTCTCTTCTCTTCTCTTGTCTTGCTCACGGCCATGGAGCTTGGAGCGCGGAGCTTGATGGAGCTTGCACTTGGATCGTGGAGCTACCGGAGTGTGCGAGAGAGGAGGTAACTCGATCAGCATGGAGGTAAGCTCAATACACCCGTAGATATGGATGGTGTGTCGACTATGTGAGAGGTAGCCATTAGTGCTCGGCTTGGAACTCTTGAACAATAAGCGGTCTGAGGGTATTGGTGGTTGAGCGAAAGCTCCCACATTTTGGTTCCATTGCTGCCTGGACTAACAGATTCAAGCCTTCAGCACTTGCACGCTTCGAATCAAGCATTGGAATAGGGTTTTCCCCGAACCGGTGCTTATGGTAGATAGGTAGGAAGCGAGGGAGTTTGAAGAGGTATTCGATCTCCTTAGCAAGTAGGTTTTTGATTTGTTGTTGAATATTGGAGTAGGACCATCCATCTCCATCTCTGGTTTTGATTTTTGTTACATTAGGTTAAGGTTAGGCTAGGAAAAAAGAAGGAAAATAGTAGGGTTTTCTGTTGTTGTATAATAAGCTGAAACAGGGTAATAGGGGCACAGATTCAGATTTTTGGCTAGAAGAGTATGAGGGACTAACCTTTGAGGTCACAGCAGACTGGGATGGGGCAATAAGAGGCCCAGGGAACCAGGAAAGGCCACATTTGACATCCTGCACTCTAAGAAGAGAGTGAGCTTGAGGGCCAGGGAGAGAGAGAGAGAGAGAGAGACCTGCAAGGAGATCGTCAGCGTGCTGATCGATTCGAGTGCCACACCATTTTCAGGTACGCCAAGCATTTCCCTCTGTGGCTTTGCATCTAATTAGGCGACACGGCATGATTTGGTGAGGTAGACGTCAGCCTAGAGGCATCACGTGCAACTCGTAGGCCGTCGGCCCCACAGTCGAACCAGTGCATCCAAGTCCCAGGATAGGATTCCCCTATCTCAGGAGTCGAACCGTCTGACTTCGAAAATCGGACCACCTTTCCGATCTGATTCGCAGAATTGGACCAGCCTAGAATCAGGACCAGCCTAGAATCGGACCCAGTCCTAGAATCGAACCACCTTTGTCTGTCGGATCGAACACTCGACCATCCGATTTTGGAAATCGAACACTCGGACCCTGAGAATCGGACACAAAAAAATCAGACGCAAGGAATCATACGAGTTCAGAATCGAACGCCCGTCGAAATCAGACGTCCGATTCCAAAAATCGGACGTGACCAAAATCGGACCACTGGGCCGATCGGACCAACCCAAAATCGGAGTCCGATTCTGATAATCGGACTCTTGAAAATCGGACATCTGAGAATCGGGCAGAAAACTGTTAAAATCGGATAGGCATCTAGAACACAAATTTTGACGCATCTAAATCCTGAGATTGACCCCAAAGGCTACGTAGAGCTAAAGGCACATCACAGATCCATCACTGAGCTGAAATTTAGGAGCAAGTAGTTCAAAATTTGGCTATAGACGGTCCTCCAAATTGTGCATGGCTGCCCCCCCGGACTCTCGCAGAGGGGGCTCTGCCCCCCTCTGCACCTCCCCCAAGTAGGTTGGAGAGAGAAAGCGCACCGTGACAGGTCCTTCAAATTGGACCCTAGTGTAGTAATGGCTCTACACGAGCATGGATTCTCACTTGCAAAAGAGCAACCAAAAGCCCATACCTGAATAGAGAGAAACAGAGACCCTAGAACATCAATGGGCCAAACTAGCTATCAAGGCCAGAAAGGCCACACCATGAGAACACAAAGACATTATGTTCGGACCAAAATGTAACATCAGCAAGCTGCGAATGCGAAGATGACTAGACATGACACTCTTGATGAGAGATGTACCTTGAGCAACACTGCACAGATGACCCAAGACATCGGTGGAGAATCCACATCTGGTCATGCAGTTGGGGACTCAAGGGCATTTTTTAGAAGGCTTAAATGTACAAGCCAAGACCGGAAGACGAAGACATAGTATCACTCTGCTTATCTTAGGGTCAAACTCACCGCAAAAAGAGAGCATACTATCGATGCTCTGATTGATGAAGGAGCAGATTTTAATATCTTGACCTATGAATCATGGACCCTACTAGGCGAACCAGAGCTCACACCGACTAATGCAACTCTTAGCCCTTACGGGACACCCACAAGCACTCATAGGAAAGTGCAAAATCCTTGCTAAAGCATGGTCTAACAAGATAGGACGGTATCTTGTCACTATTGGCTTTTAGATTTCCAAGGCAGATTTCTCACTTTATGTGAGAAAAACATAGAAAGGTATTATGCTACTTGTCATTTATGTTAATGATTTGATTATGACAAGTGACAGTAATGAAGATATCCTTCATGTGAAAATGCTATTGAAGTAGAAGTTTGAGATGAAGGATTTGGGAGAGCTGCATTATTTCTTGGGCATTGAGGTGATTAGATCACCAAGTGGGATACGGCTCTTGCAGAGGCAGTATGGATTGGACATGCTGTCCAAATATGGGATGACAGGCTGTAAGCCTATTTCAGTTCCTTTGGAGCAGACGATCTACCAGTGGATATGTGTTCTCTTTTGGGAGTGCTGCAGTCACTTGGAGCAGCAAGAAACAGCCTACAGTTGCCTTGTCGAGCACAGAGGCTGAGTACAGGGGTGCAGCAATGGCTGCATGTGAGGTAGCTTGGTTGCATAAGCTACTTTATGATATGCATCAGCCTACATATGGGCCAGTTGTCATTTATTGTGACGACATGAGTAGTATACACTTGGCAAATAACCCAGTCTATCATGCTAGAACAAAGCACATTGAGGTGCATTATCACTATGTGCGGGAGAGGGTTTTACTAGGTCTTATTGATCTAGTTTATGTCAACACAGAGGATCAGGTAGCTGACATATTTACAAAGGCATTGGGCGCAGAGAAGCTGCGCAAGTTCAGAGACCTGCTTGGTGTGCATGAATTGGGATTGAGCTCGAGGGGGAGTGTTGAGATATCGAGCTCCACTCGTGATATGCCAGGGTGACCGTTGTGCATTTATGTCACCGACTTGTTAGCTGCAGATGCGGTTGGTACACCGCCCATGAATAATAGCTAGATGAAAGCTATCCTTATCTACTCTAGTTCGTGGCTCAGTTAGTATGCCACCTTAGTTAGTTGAGTTTGGTTTGAGACCCATATATAGGGTTCTTCTATTTCTTTGTATGAGAGTTTTTTTTTGGCTTACACAACTAAGAAGAGGAAAACTATTTTCAGCCTCCACCTGTGTGTGTATTCCTCCATTGTGCAAGCAAGAAAGCTACAAGTGAGACTCCTTCCTTCTCTCCCACAATCTTGACACCCTTGACTACAAATATCTTGATTCTTGTTATCATTGTCTTTATCGTTGTGGTAGACACACAATTCTCATAAGAAGTCTGGCATTATGTGCATGAGTGAGCCTCTGGCTTTTGTTAATGTATGTGGTCCCATGCCCTGTCAATCACTAGGTGGCAAAAAGTACTTTGTGACTTTCATTGATGATTATTTGCATAAGATCTAGGCATATCCCATAAAGAAAAAATCAAATGTATTGGCTTCTTCCTCTTGTTGAGAACCAGTCTAGGTATAAGTTCAAATACCTAAGGTTAGATAGTAGGGGTGAATATGTCTTTAAAGCATTTGAGTAGTTTTGTGATGAGTGGAGTATTAAGTGCCAATTAACCACCCCTTATATCCCACCCCAGAATGCTATTATCGAGTGCATGAATAGGACAATTCAAGAGAGAGTCCGTAGTATTCTTAGCCAAACAAGCATACCATAGCATTTTCGGGCTAAGACAATTACTATTGCTATACACTTGATGAACAAAACCTCATGCACTACTATTTGTTTTCACATTGCAAAGGAGGTATGATCTAGAAAGCCTCTATTTTGTATTCATTTGTGTGTCTTTGGATATGAGGCTTTTTGCCATGTTCCCAAGGATAAATACAATAAGATGGATCCTAAGTCTGTAGAATGCATATTTCTTGATTATGGGGATGCAGGTGAGATGGGCTATCACCTATAGGATCTACAAGCTCAGACAGTCATCCTTAGCGATGATATTTTTTTCCATGAGGAGAAAATGCATAAGTAGTCTGAGCAGGTCATTGAGATATGTAGGGGAATATTTCATGTTGAGCTGCCTATTACCATATAGCTAGCTAAACAACTTGCAATTGATATTCTAGTATCCCATGATCATGATGTTGGACAGGATGTACATGCTATGCAGCTTATTTTACATTGGCCTACTAGAGATAGACGTTCTTATCTATTTGTGACCACTATGGATTATGTTATGGTGATAGATGTTGGTGAGCCTCTTACCTATGATGAGGCCATGCATAGAGATGATAGTCACTTTTGGGAGAGGGCCATGTAGTCAGAGTATGACTCACTATAGAAAAATCATACATGGGATTTGGTTCCTTTGCCTAATGAAAAATGTGATTTGCCATGCAAGTAGATGTACATGTTGAAGGGTACTCCTGGATGCCCTAAGCCAACCTATAAGAAGGCTAGATTAGTTGCTAAGGATTTTAAGCAAGAGCATGAAGTATTCTCCTCCATAGTTAAGATGGCTACCCTATGCTTGGTATTGGCTTTGGTTGCACAAGTAGACCTAGGCCTCTATCAAATGGATGTAAAGATAGCTTTCTTACATGGGAACCTTCATGATGAGATTTATTTGCTAACCTAAGGGCTCTAAGGAAAAAGGCAAGGAACACCTAGTATAAAATTTGAGAAAAAGCCTTTGTGGCCTTAAGTAGGCACCTAGAGAATGGTACCACAAGTTTGATACTTACATGTATTCACAAGGATATACCAATAGTGATATGGATCAGTGTTTATATAGAAGATGATCCATTATGGTAACCTTATGATTTTGATACTCTATGTGTGAATGATTTGTTATTTTCTAGGAGCACTCATGATGAGCTAGATACCTTGAAAGGTCATCTCAAGAAGAGCTTTGAGATGAAGGACATGGGATATGCCTCACATAGTCTTGGGATATGCATCACACATGATTGCTCTCTAAGGGGCTCCTTTACTTATCATAGAAGGAGTACGTCCAAAAGATCCTTGAGTGGTTTTATATGTAGGATGTTAAGTCTATTGATTTTCCTTTTGTCTTCTTCTGTGAAGGTTAGTTAGGCTAATTGTCCATAGCCTAATGAGCAAAAGATTGAGATGGCCAAGATCCCTTATGCATCCATAGTGGGCAATTTGATATATGCCATGATAGCCACTTGTCCTCCCGACATAGCATTTGTAGTGGAAGTTGTGGCACGCTATATGGTTGTACTTGGCAAGTGAAATTGGGATGCCATGAAGGGTATCATGGAGTACCTTAAGGGGCACTAAAGATATGCACATGTATATATGTTATAGTGGCTAGGATACAAGAGTTGTGGGGTAAACTGACTCTGATTATGTAAGAAGACATGTAGAGAATAGGAAGTCCACTTCTAGCTATGTCTTTACATTTGCTAAAGGTGTTATTTCTTGGATGTCCAAGGTGTAGAAATGCATTGATGCTCGGAAGGAGGCTCTTTGGTTAGGTTGTCTGGTGATAGACCTTATTAGTATTAATGTGATCCCTACACTAGATTTGAATTCTATGAGTGATATTCAATTGGTCAAGAATATGGTTTTCCATGTGAAGACAAAGCATATTCAATGTTAACCCTAGCTCGAGACAGAAGAAAAAGAAGTAAAATATGAATGCAATGGAAGAAGCAGGACGGAGAACAAGTGAGGTGCAAGGGCGGCCTCAAAAATCAAGTCAAAGGTAAAAAGTGCATTTCTAAATGCAAGGTGCCCTAAAATTTGTTGTAAAAGAGCGCCAACATGTAAAAGGTGCCCTAATATGTAAAAGAGCGCCAACATGTAAAAGGTGCCCTAAAATATAAAAGGTTGGCAAACATAGGCTAAAGAATAGGGCAAGAAGAACAGAAACGGAAAAGGGGACCTTGCCACAACGGCCGGTCATGTAAAAAAGGGATGGGTCCCCAAGGGATTTTAGGGCATGTATATAAACTCCAAAAAGTGAATGAGAACCCATTCTTTGATGTGTGGCAAAAGTGAACTCGTCTTCTTCTCTCTTTCTCTTCTCTTTGCTTGCTTGTGTGTGCTTGAGGGAGGGAGTGTGAGTGAGTGAGAGAGTGTGTGTGTGAGGTTGAGGGATCTTGGAGGTGAAGCTCTCCATCATCTCCTCTCTTCTCCTTCTCTTATCTTCTCTTCTCTTGTCTTGTATGTGGCTATGAAGGATGGAGTTTGGAGGTGCAGGCTTGAGGATGCTTGAACTTGCATCACGAATCATGGAGCTACCAAAGTGCTTGAACAAGGAGGCAACTTGATCGGGCATCAAGGTAAGCTCAGTATACTCGTAGAGAGACATAGTGTGTCAGCTATGTGAGAGGTAGCCATTAGGGCTCGACTTGAAACGCTTGAAAGAGTAAGTGGTATGTGGGTCTTAACACAGTTAAGCATGAGCTTGCCTCTATGTTTTGGTTCCATTTCCATGACAAGGGATTCAAGCTTGAGTGCTTGCACACCTCAAATTGAGCCTCAAAGTAAGGGTTTCATCCACGAACCGGAGATTGAGTTAGATAGGAGGTTTTGGGTATTTAATCCGTGTTACAAGTAAGTATTTTTTGTTTTTGGTGATTAGTTGAGTGGGAGAAATCATGTCACTACTTTTCTTTTGATTTGTGTTGCATTTAGAGTAGATTAGGATCGAGAAATCGGAGTGGAAAGCTTAGGATTTGCTGCTGTAAAAGAGGCATGAACAAGGCATAAATAGAGAAAAAATGGAAAAAATGAGTGCTTAGATGCATTGGAATCACAAGGGGAGTGATCGAGAAGATTAAGGTTATGCCTAGCAAGGGTTTAAGACCCCAGGAGGCAAGGGAAAGCCTCATTTGCAAACCTAGCTTTGAGAGAGAGAGAGAGAGAGAGAGAGAGAGAGAGAGAGAGAGAGAGAGAGAGCTTGGAGGCCACAAGCTTATGTTAGATCAATCGGAGTGTGCTAGAGTTTTTTGCGAGATTCAAGTATATAAGCCCCTTGAACTACATCCATATTTGATTTCTAGAAAGTCTTGCTAGCTATCATAGATCGAATCACTGGATTTTTTGCATTTCGGCCATCAGAATCAGATAGGTTTACTAGTGTTTGATTCCCAAAATCAGACACACAAACCAAATGCCTTGTTTGATTTTGAAAATCGGAGTACTACAATCGGGCTCTACCACGTCACCACTCAAAGCACCTCATCCTATCCGGTTCCAAGAATTGGACAGGTGAGAATTGAATCCATTGCTTGGTCTTGACCCATGTTCGATCCTAGAAATCAAACATATCCAAATCGGACAAGCCACCCTGTCCGATCGAACACACCCTATCCAATTGTGACAATCGAACATATCTAAATTGGACATACCTGAATCAGACCAGACTGAATAGGACCACTGGTAAATCGGATGTCTAATTTCCAAAATCAAACACTGCATAATTGAACACACCCTGACATACAAATTTGGAAACATCCCAAATGACGAAGAGCCTTACGTGCACCCTTACATCTCGTATGACAAAGAGGATAATGTAGTCCTTATGGACTACCGACCAAAAGGGAAGACTCAAGAGCCAATCATGTGTTTGCGGTCACCCAGGACATGTCTCTTTGCGCAGGAAGTGAGCAAATCGAGACAAGACTGATCTGAGATGCGTTAAATGTGGAATCACACATCTCTTTGTTGATTGCCCTAGACGAAAGCCATCCTCTAATTCAGCAAATGATTCATTGGCCATTGGGGTTGTTTGGTGTTGAGACACTCCGAAGAGACAAAAAGAACAGGTTGTGAAAGGAGCTGCAAGATGCACGGAACCAATGGGACAAGGAGAACAAGAGAAAACTAATCGAGCTACACAACCAGCTGTGCAAACAATTCTCCATGATCAATGCATACTTAAAGAGTACATGATGAGAAAAACCCATGAGCTCGAGCAAATGCACTATGGAAAAAGTAAGAGCAAGTAATTGCCACTCTACCCCATTACCAAAACCAAGGGTTAGAGCAGATGAAGGAAAGAGTAGAAGAATGGGCGGCCAAAAATGAAGATCAAATCAAAAACTTGGCCTACAAGCTGGCCCATGCCAAGAGTGAGAGTCTCCTAAGCAGAAAGCAAAGTTGCGGCTATTGAGATAGGAATGCTAGAGCAACAACGTGTATTCTTATGAATAGTGTTGAATGTCTCACAACCAAGAGGAGAAGAGATGGCGGAGCAGCTCAAGAGAAAATTAGAATTGGCAAGGACGTCTCTACAACATGGACTACATGACAAGGCACCCAAGACTAGCACCAGTTTGGGACTAGAGGAGTAACACGCTTACCTATTCTCAATTGGCTTAACCACACAAGAACTCATCACTTTGTTAGGGCTCAGGGAGCCAGAAGAGTCAATACAACCACCGCTAACAGGAGCCATTAGAGCCGGTCCAAAGAAAGGACCTGATTTCAAAGTGAATCATCAAGAGGAGGAGCAAACCCAGGAATCAAACCCCCCTATGCCGTAGCTTAACATGTAACACTACTTAAGAAGTATGACTGCATCTACAAATAATGTGCAAACCTAACATAAAAGAAAGGGGAGGAAGCAGGGCCACCCAAACAAATGGTGGAGGCAAGGCACAAGTGCAAGGAGCAAGTGGAAACTTCCCATAGAAAGTTTCAAGCTAGGACACAACAAGTTCCTCAAGTGGTCATCCCTCAAAGTGAAGAGTGTAATCCCATCAATTGGGGCAAGGAACTTGAGTATGGGAGCAATGGTAGAACCGCAGCCCCTTCGAGTTCTCTTTCACCTTCCCTTGCTCATTGGACATAGTACTATCTCCTAGGATGATGGAGGATGTCATCAAGCTTTCAGCTAGTCTGGGAAGGAGATGGCTAGGGACCAAAGGAGACACCCCACAAGGTGGTGGCAAGAACCTACCAACTACTAGGAAGACAAGGCAATGAAGGTACCTCAAAGGGTGAAGGGATATGAGGCACAACCAAGGTGGCACTAGAACATCTCGGACTCCATCTTGGAGGCCTAAATCACCTTCAACAACACCCTACCTTATGAGTGGGATGATCCTATCTACATGCCCTACCTAAGAAGAATTGGAGTTGATTTCAACCCAGAGGTGCATGGTAGATACAACTTCCCTTTGATTTATAATGTAAACACCTCAATCCCCTGAAGAGAGTCTGATTTTTACCAAAAGGGACCTCCACCCTTCTATAACAAGTTTCTTGAATGATTTCTCCTCATGTCGCCCTGACCTTCCTTTCATCATCACTTGCAATTACCTCTGCCTATTATGAGTGTTATTAAAACAAAAGCCTACTGCAAAGGAAGAGCGGCTACTGCCTCTCTTTTTTTACCTCAATGCTCAAATTGGTAGCTATGCGATGGTGCACCTCATGATGAGAGCCACTGTCTTGCCAGCATTTTGCATGAACCTCTTAGAGGACATGAGTGATAGTAGGTTCGTCGGGTGTAACCACATATTTTTTTAATCTACTCCAAATTGTAAAAACCAGCATAAAGGGGTATCTGCAAAGTAGGGCATTCCTCAGCAAAGCCCTCAAGTCACCACGCAGTTTAGCCCCTACTCCATAACGGGATGCCTCCTAGCATACTCCCTTGTTAAATTTATTCATTCAAAAAAAAAAAGCCAAAAAAAAAGAGAGAGAAGAATAAGGGAAGAGAAAAGAAAGGATGAGAAAAAGTACATGGACAAGAAGCAAGGAAATAAAAAGCATAGAAGCCATAAGGAAATCAGCCATTTATACTCTAAAAGCATCACAAACACTGCACCTAGGGACCACTCTAGCCCTCTCCCCACTTCATATACTTAGGGCACCTTAAGAGGGCTAGACACACCTAGGGACCACCCTAGCCCTCTCCCCACTTCATATACTTAGGGCACCTTAAGAGGGCTAGACACACCTAGGGAGCTCCCACTCACCTATGGTTAGACCTACCTCCCTAAGTCGCACCCCAGTTCCTCCCTTGGTACACGAACTGGATCCTCAAGAGTGGGATAACACCCTAAGATTATCTGTGTTACTTGCGGTTTGACCCAGCTCCCAGTTCCACTGGTACGAACATGCTGCATGGCACAACAAGCTAGGCACACCTGCAAGTAGTGCACTCTCTTTTCTTTTTCAAGGAGTCCGACAACCCGCACCTAACCACCGACTTTGAAGGCCCCCGTCACCCACTCAATATACCCTCAGTCTCCACAACCTCAACCATTTCGACATGCTTCTCTCCCATGTATAATCCCCACAAGACTGCATCACTAACTCACATAACCACCCTTCAATCATCCCAACCCTCATCAATGAAGTCCCGCAAGTGCCATGGGACTGGCACTTGACTGGGAGGGGGTAATGTTAACCCCAATGCAAGATGGAGAAAAAAGAAAGAAAAATAAAATTCAAGAAAATTCACAAATGCAGAGCAAAGTGGAAAGAGATGGCCCGATAGAAGGATAAGAGAAGAAAAGATCAAAAGCGCAAGGGCAACCTTTTTAGTCGAGGCAAAGGCAAAGGCGCATTTTAAAATGTAAAGGCACCCCCAAATTTTTGTAAAAGAGCGCCAAGCTCCCTCCTGTGCAAGTTGTAAAGAGTAGATGGGTATAGGTGAAGGCATAATGTAAATGGAAGGGAATAGGAAAAGAAGACCTTGGCCGGTCATGTAATAAAGGGGATGGGTGCCCAAAGGGATGGGGGCATGTGTAAAAGCCAAAAAGTGAATAGAGAAGCTCATTCTTGGTGTGTGGCAAAAGTGGCTCTTTTTCTTCTTCTTCTTCTTGCTTGCTTGTGCTTGTGCTTGAGAGAGGGAGTGTGAGAGTGTTAGAATATCAAGCTCCCGCTACTCTTCAGCCAATCTATCTTTATGTGTGTGACTGCCGACATTAGCTAGATACAGTTGTACACGTGTGTGACATTCAATAAGTTGATATAGTCAGTGACTTAACCACATTTAGTCTTGGTTAGTCATATCTATGTGTGTAAGTCTCTTTCAGTTAGCATGATGGAAGAATAATGGAAGAACAACAACAATGAACTGAGGCTCATCTTCTGCTCCACTCTGTCTCTCTCCCTCTCTTCCAACATGGTATCAGATCGTGAACACTTGAAGCTTGAAGGCTTGGAAGTGGCCATTTGACATCAAGACATCAGATATGAAGAAAACTTCATCAAAGAAGACTGTGCCTACATCCCATTTTTTTGTAGAAGCTATATCTTGCTACAAAAATGGTTTTTGGGGAAACATCTGCAATTCTTGACCGTTTCGACATAGTCTACAACTTTGCAAAAGAAAGTTTTTTCAAATTCCTCACAGATTTTGAGATATTCACCACAGACCTGTGCAGACTGGTTATTTACTGTAATAAAGAGCAAGTGATAGCGTCATCGCTTGATTGAGAGTTCATCTAGGAGCTTGAAGAATTGATTATAGATCTGAAATAATAGTGGTCTACTGTATACAGACAACCTACAACATGTATGCACCTCCTCTGACATGAGCTTGGAGCTCTCAAACTTGTTCAGGAGTACCATTGAAGCATAGGTATATACTGGGAAGTCATATGACTTGATGTCATATGAAGCATAGGTATATACTGGGAAGTCATATGACTTGATGCCATGCATTGGAGATGGGATTTTATGCTGAAAAATATTCAAATCTAGAATTTTTTAATGGCTGGAAATTGTCATTGAAAGTAGGCAACAAGCATTGTATCTTACTGAAGCATTACATGTCATTTTGGAGCTCCTATCATTTGTATGACCTGACATATGTATGTTGAATTCTTGGAAGACTAAAGAGAGCATTGGATGCAACTGAGGATTGAAATCTGGAGATAAAACAAATGCCTTGACATCTACTTGGCTGGTCATTTACAGTAAATGCAGTGTATGACATTGCCTCTCTACACTCCTAAAGAAAATAACATCATTTATCACTCAGGATCTCAAAGGAGTTGATTTCATGAATGTCAGGAAGGTCTTTGAATGTCAGATTGCAAGTTTTAGACTGCATATCCTCTTCACTACAATAAGAATACATGAGACAGAGATACAAGGCCTGCAGAGTCTATGTATTGACTAAAATACCTACGGGTTATCCCACATGCTTGTGGATGTTTTTGAGGTTGTAAAGGGCTGAAATACCTTGTTTCTTTGGTGTAGAAAATTATTGCATGAAACTAGTCAAACTATCTTGAATTGTAGGAAACTGTCCTGAATTGCAGATAACTAATCAAACTATCCTGAATTGCAGGAAACTGTCCAGAATTGTAGGAAACTGTCCTGATCTACAAGAAAGAGTCCTAAATTGCAGGAAATTGTCCTACATAGCAGGAAACTGGTCCTGAACTATAGGAAAATGAGTCAGATACTTACAGGTTGTATACATCACTGAATATCTAAGTTCCAACTATGACAAATGCTCAAGTCACTGACAATATCACTCAAATTGTGGGTGAAAAGCTGGACAACAAAAATTTTGCTTTATGGAAGTTCCATATGAAGAATTTTTTGGTTGGCAGAGGTTATTGGGACTTATATACAGGTGATGAGGCTGAACCTGAAATGCCTGAAAGGAATCCGACAAATGATTAGAAAAGGGCTCATAAGCTATGGTCTCTAAGAGCATGCAAGGTGTTACATTGGTTTTCCTTATGTATATCAAATGCTATGGTTATACAGATTACTGGATGCAATTCCCCAAAGAATGCATGGGACATACTCATGAAGAATTATGGAAAAGAAGTTATGTGAGTATTGGGGATGACACCCAACATGACATTTAGCACACAGGAATTGTTCCGTTGTTAATGTCTAATGGCAAGAAAAAGAGCCTACATGATGTACTACATGTACCTACAATAACCAAGAGTCTTTTGTCATTTGGACAGATGGCAAAACAGAATCTGTAGGTGAGATTTAATAGAGATGGATGCTTTGTTGAAGAATATGGTAATGGCTGCAAATTGATTACTAGAGGCCAAAGAGATGGCAGAATGTTTACTCTTGATGTGTCAATTTCAGAATTGAAAGCAGCCATGTTTGCACATGATGGTGGTGCTATACAAGATGTTGAGATGTGGCATAAGCGGATTGGCCATGTGAATGTACAAAAGCTAAAATCTATGCAGCAGAAGGAGATTGTGCTTGGACTGCCTAAGTTCAAGTATCATGACTTTGGACATGTATGTGATGCATGTCAGTTTGGAAAGTAAGCATGTTTTCCATTTATGAGACATGTACGGAATAGCTCATGACCCTTGCAATTGGTACATTCAGATGTATGGGGTCTATCTCATAATGCTTCGTTTGGTAGTGCTTGTTACTATGTATCCTTCATTGATGATTTTAGCAGGTACATTTGGCTTTACATACTGAAACATAAGGATGATGTGTTTGATGCATTCAATGATTTCAAGAAGCATGCTGAAAATGAGTTGAGCTGTAAAATTTCATGTCTTAAATCAGATGGAGGTGGAGAATATGTCTCTAATTACTTTGACAGGTACCTTGCTAAATATGGAATCAGAAGACAGTTAGCTTGCAGCTATACACAGCAGCAAAATAGTGTAGCAGAAAGGAAAAATAGGTTACTGATGGAATCAACAAGAGCTATGCTAAATGAGAAGAGTTTGCCAAATGGTTATTGGGCTGAAGCAGTAGTGACTGATGTCTATGTGCTGAACAGAACCCCTACAGCATGGATTCATGATGTAACTCCGTATGAGAGGTTGTATGGTTATAAGCCTGACATTTCACACCTGAAGTTATTTGCCAGCATTGCATATGTGCATGTTCTTGATGAAAAGAGGAAGAAATTGGATCCTAAAGCTATCAAGAGTGTGTTCCTTGGTTATACACAAGATCAGAAAGCTTACAAGTGTTATGTACCATCTACACATGAGACATTGATTAGCAAAGATGTTATTTTTTATGAGCTAGCATCGTAGTATGGTAATCCTATGGCAGTGGCTACTAATGGATTAGCCAGCACTAGTAATGATGAAAATACACCTACATTGAGAGTATATCTATGAGTGGTCCTACAGAGGTGATGGGTCACCTACAGTAAGTCCTTGGTCAAGACTCTTACAGAGTCATACTTCTACGTCCACTGACACAAATATGTCAGTGAGGGGGAGATTGGGTAAAGAAAAAGAAAATATGCTTGAGGATGTGACAAGTCCACTTATAGTAGGTTATGAGTCATCCAATAGCAACAGTTTGGATAGTGAGTTGGACATTCCAACTATTATGATGCCTAGAGCAAGGCAGAGTCGTTATGTACCGCCTCATGAGAGGCAAGCTCAGAGTAAGCCACAATTACGCAGATCTGATAGAGTTAGAAAACTAGTTGACATGTTTACATACATTGGTTATTCAGCCCGCCATTATGTATATATGACTAGTGTGACAGGTTACAAAGAACCTACAAAGTTTGATGATGCAGTTATAGATGATAATTGGTGTGCTGCCATGGATGAGGAGTATGCATCCCTGGCTAAAAATGAGACATGGGAATTGGTTGAGTTGCCTGAAGGCAAATTCCCCATTAGCTGCAAATGGGTGTGCAAGGTTAAGTGTAAATCAGATGGTTCGTTCAAACGCTATAAGGCCAGGTTGGTTGCAAAAGGGTATGTGCAATAGTATGGCCTTGACTATGAGGAGACTTTCAGTCCAGTGGCTAAAATGGCAACAATCAGAACTATCATTGCTTTGGCAGCATGCAAAAGTTGGAAATTATGGCAAATGGATGTCAAGAATACTTTCTTGAACGGTGATTTGGTTGAGTAAGTATATATGGAGCAGCTTGAAGGCTATGTTCACCTGAACTTTCCTACACATGTATGTAAGCTGAAAAAGGCTTTATATGGGCCTAAAACAGGCACCTAGAGCATGGAATGCTCGGACCAGCAGTTATTTATAGCAACATGGATTTAGATTGAGTGATGCAGATTGCAATCTGTTCATGAACAAGACAGATCATGGATATGTGTTTCTAGTGGTTTATGTAGATGATCTTATCATCATTGGAGATTATGAAAAGCGCATTACTGAAAGTATGCTCATGACATGTTATAGAAATATGATATGACTAAATGTAAGTCTATTGAGACACCCCTTGATCAGAATGTTAAGCTGCAGATTGATGTTGGGAATGATATAGAGAATGTGACCATGTATCGACAGATGGTGGGTGGCTTGATATACTTGACTATTACCCATCCTAACTTATGTTATGCAATGGGGCAGATTGGTCAATTTATGTAGAAGCCTCGCAAACCACATTTAGATGCAGTCAGGAGGATCATGAGATATGTAAAGGGTACTACAGGTTATAGGTTGTTTTATGCACATGAAAAAACCCTTGACTTAAAGGGTTTACTGATGGTGATTGGGCTAGTTGTGCCTATTAAAGTTTTGAGAAGAAGGAGATGGAGACAAAGGCTCAGGCTCAAGGGTCGCAGACAGCTCCCTTCAGTCCATTCTCATTATCCACATACAGTCACACACGAGTCAACTGTATGTACCACACACATTCAAAGATCAACTGACCTAGATCTAATCATGGTTAAGTCAGTGTGACTTAACCTTATTCACTAAGGTAAACAAAATGAGCTTGAGTCTCAACACTCCCCCTCAAGCTCAAGTAGGATACTTGACTCCAAGTAACTCTCTGAAATGCACAAACTTATCTTTACCTAATGACTTGGTAAAGATATCTGCAACTTGGTCTTCTGTCCTCACATGGACCAAATCAATGTCACCTACAATCACTTTTTCCCTGATGAAGTGATAGTGTACCTCAATGTGCTTAGTCCTAGCATGATAGACAGGATTACTGGCTAGGAGTACACTACTCATGTTGTCACAATAGAGTGTGACAGGCCTGACTTCCTGCATGCCCAAATCATCAAGAAGCTTCATGAGCCATGCTGCCTCACATGTAGCTAGTGCAGCACCTCTATACTCTGCCTCGGTACTAGAGAGTGCAACTGTAGGTTGCTTCTTACTGCTCCAACTGACCATACTACTACCAAGGGAAAATGCATACCCACTAGTAGATCTCCTGTCATAGATACTTCCTGCCCAGTCAGCATCTGTATATCCTGTAAGCTCCAAAGGCTTATCGTGCTCATAGAATAGACCATAATCTGATGTAGCCTTTACATATCTCAAGATCCTCCTCACTGCATCCAAGTGTGGCTTCATAGGCTTATGCATGAACTGACTAATCAGTCCAACTGAATAGCTAAGATCCGGTCTAGTAATGGTAAGGTAAATCAGGCTACCCACCATTTGTCTATACATAGTGACATTCTCAATCTCATGTCCAACATTTGCAAGTAGCTTAACATTTTGTTCTAATGGAGTGCTCAATGCTTTGCAATCCAACATACCATACTTGGTTAATATATCCTGTGCATACTGCTTCTGCAACAACCAAGTACCATGAGATGTAGAGATAACCTCAATCCCAAGGAAATACTTTAGATCTCCCAAATCTTTGACCTGAAATTCAGCATGTAACATTTCCTTGATCTCTCCAATTTCTGTGACATCATCACCTGTAATGATTAAGTCATCCACATAGATGACTAATACTACATAACCATCTCTTGTCTTCTTTGTGAATAAGCTATGATCAGCCTTGCCCATAGTAAAGCCAAGTTTTTGTAAGCATGCACTTATCTTAGCATTCCAAGCTCTAGGTGCTTGCTTCAGCCCATATAATGCTTTCTTCAATCTACACACATATGTAGGAAAATCTGGATGTGTATAGCCCTCGGGCTGATCCATGTATACTTCCTCAACCAAATCACCATTGAGAAAAGCATTCTTCACATCCATCCGATACATACTCCATCCTTTAGATGCTGCCAAAGCAATCACTGTCCTCACGGTTGCCATTTTAGCAACAGGACTGAATGTTTCCTCATAATCAAGACCATATTGTTGTGCATACCCTTTTGCCACAAGTCTTGCCTTGTACCTTTCCAATGTGCCATCTGATTTGCATTTCACTTTGTATACCCATTTGCAACCAATAGCCATTTTTCCTTCAGGCAATTCAACCAAATCCCAAGTGTCATTTTCAGCCAATGCTGAATATTCCTCATCCATTGCCTTACACCAATGATCATCCAAAGTAGCTTCAGAAAACTTTGTGGGTTCCTTGAAGCTAGTGACTTTTGCCATATATGCATAGTGTCTCACTGTGTAACCACTGTATGTAAGCCTATCCATAGGCTTCCTGACTCTTTCTAATCTCCTCAACTGAGGTGCAGTATGAGACTCTCCTCTCTCATGAGGTGGTATATATCTATGTCTCACACCAGGAGTCACAACTGATGGAATACCAAACTCGCTATCCAAGCTGTCAGTACCAGGTGAATCATAACCACAGGTGAGTGGCCCAGTAACATCATCAAGTTTTCCTTTGCCTTTATCCACATCTCTCCCCCTCACTAACATACCCGTGTCAGTGGACAAAGATGCTGAAGTCCTCAATCTACCTGTCCAAGGACTAACTGACGTAGTAGCATCTTTAGAAGGCCCAGAAATTGCTGCACTTTCATTTGTACCTGCATGTACATAAGGCTCGTGATAGCCATTTTCATCATTCATCACAGTGATCTTCTTCTCATGCCATGATTTTAGCTCATCAAATACCACATCTCTTGAGATCAATGTCTCATGAGTAGAAGGATTGTAGCATTTGTACGCTTTCCTATCTTGTGCATACCCAATAAAAATGGCCTTTTCTGCCTTTGGATCGAGCTTGCTCCTCTTTTCATCTGGAACATGTACATATGCCAAGCATCCAAAAACCTTAAGATGGCTGATGTCTAGCTTTATCCCATAAAGCCTCTCATAAGGAGTCACCTCATGTATACCTGCTGTTGGTGTACGATTCATGACATACACTGCAGTCATTACAGCCTCTGCCCAATATGCATTTGGTAGGCTTTTCTCATTCAACATGGCTCTAGCCGATTCCATGATCACCCTGTTTTTCCTTTCGACTACACCATTTTGTTGTGGTGTGTACCTGCATGTCAATTGCCTTTTAATTCCATGAGCTGCCAAGAAGTAATCAAAGTCCTTAGAAACATATTCTCCACCACTATCAGATCTCAAGCATGAGATATAGCAAGCCAATTCTTTCTCCACATGTCTCTTAAAATCCTGAAAAACATCCATGACATCACTCTTGTGCTTTAGCACATACAACCATGTGTACCTACTATAGTCATCTATGAATGACACATAGTAACGTGATCCCCCAAGAGATGCATTCTGTGAGGGTCCCCATACATCAGAATGTACAAGCTGTAATGGTCTAGTAGTAGTGCTTACATGCCTCATAAATGGAAGCCTTGATTGCTTTCCAAATTGACAAGACTGACATACATGTCCCAATTCCGCATGCTTGAACTTAGGAAGTCCAAGTACAACTTGTTTATGCTGCATATTCTTCAACTTTTGAACATTTACATGTCCAATCCTTTTATGCCATATCTCAATGTCCCTTATTGCAGCATTTTCATGTGAGTACATAGCAGCATTCAATGCTGGAATTTTCGTATCCAATGTAAACATCCTGCCATTTCTTTTGCCTTTAGCAATGAGTTTGCATCCTTGACCATACTCTTCAATGTAGCATCCATCTCTATTGAATCTAACTTGTAGATTTTGTTCAGCCATTTGTCCCACAGAAAGCAAGTTTTTGGTTATGGAGGGTACATGCAATACATCATAAAGACTCTTTCTCCTGTCACCATGCATCATCAAGGGAACAGTACCTGTATGCATAATGTCATGTTGTGTATCATCCCCTATGCAAACATATCCATGAGCACCTTCTACCAATGTGTCAAACCACTCTCCATGAGGAGTCATGTGGTTAGATGCCCCTGAGTCTATATACCATACATCATCGGCTTTGTCGTGTACAGGCAACCCTTTCTTCACATGTTGCATTGCAAACAACCTGTCATCCTCCTGCATACCACTAGAAGAAGCATAATTACCATGTTGCTTCCCTCTTCCTCTCTGATCATTCTGCTTTTTGTAGCAATCTTTAGCTACATGCTCGTATTTGCCACAATAATGGCAATCCTTATTTGCATTTGATTGCTGTCCATAACTCATTTGAGGCTGCTGCCAAGTGCCTCTTCCTCTAGGTGAATAACCTCCTCTTCCACGAGCATTTGAGGCACCTCTATTTGCTTGAGGCTGCCTATTTTGCCATCCAGTAGCTTGCTGTCCATGGGCTGCATATGCATTTCCAGCACCTCTTCCTCGAAAATTTGATCTTCCTCTTCCACCTCTACCCCTTTGATTTGAGTAGAAGACACTATTCCTACTGTTTTTAGACCCACTGGAACTTGTATTAAGTCCAAGTTTCACTTCTTTATGCAAAAGAAGTGCTACAAGTTCATCAAAGTCAGGCTGCTCCTGACGCACTGAAATGGAAGTATCAAACTGCTTATATTCCTGTCCAAGTCCATGGAGGGTAATGGCTACCAAATCATCATCCTCAACTTCAGCTCCAATTGATCCTAGTTGTTTTGCAATGGATCTGATCTCACTGACATAATCCTCAATAGACCTTCCATTCCTGGATATGTGGCTGAACTTTTGCTTCAGTTGTGTCTTTCTTGCATGAGTGACATGCCCATAATTCTTCATCAATAAGTCCCAAGCAGCTTTTGGGGAAGTACAATTTGCAATTTGCATAGCCTTTGTGTCTGACACACATAGAGACAACCAATGCAAAACCTTGCTGGCCTTTTCCAACCAAGTCCTGTGTGCCTTCAACTGATCCTGTGTTGGAGGTCTATCTTCCGGTAGCTTAGGCTCATCTTCAAGACCTGTGACTAGGTCCCAATAGCCTCTTCCAATTAAAAAATTAGACATCCTGAATTTCCATAGAACGAAATTGTTATAGTCCAGCTTCTCACCAACTATCTGAGTGATAGTATCCTTCTCTCCTGTGTTTGCCATTTTAAAGCCTTAAGTTTTGCAAAACCAGTGATTTTTCCAAAAATTTCAGCAGGCAATACGCTTCCATGATCTGTAGTACAACCAGTTTTTTACTGCAATCAGTAGTATGTCACATCAGCCTCATAGAAGTCAAGCTTGAGCATACAATGCTCTTGAGTATGCACACTGTCTATCACTGACCATTTAGTGCCACACTACCGACATTTGTGATAAGCACCCTTGAACTCCACAAGTACATTCAATTCCAAAAAAAAACTGCACAGGTTTCAGACTATATGACTGCATAAGATCCAATACATGTAGAAAGTAAATACTCAGTATTCCTTCAACTAACTGCAGCTTGAAATGCAGCTGGGAATTCAGATGTTCCAGCAATCCTCAATGAGAAGCCCCTTATTTTTCACTCTCCAATCCAACATCACAATCTGGATGTACATCAAACATGGTTGATGCAGAACGACTGGCTGTAGCGGAACCTCTGTAGAAGCAATAGGAGACACACTGCTTCCAACATCAGTGCCATATTCTACTTTTCTTCAAGTAGACAAACTACCAGATTTGGACATACTTGTCAGAACTGCTAGCATCAGGAGTCCGTACAGGGTGAAGATCAGGAGCATTTTCAGCAATGTAACTTAAATTTTCTTTGCTCTTTTCTGTTGTTTCTTGTGCAGTTGCAGCCATGCTGCTTTTGCTTTCTCTGCTTGCTCTTTTAACTGTTCTGTGGTATCTCTTAACATACCAATCAACTTTTCAGTCGATTGGACAGCACTATCTTTTAGCCCTGCCATTTCGTCAACCGGTCCATCCTGTGAATTCTCAGCCGGTTGGCTTGCGTCTATAGCATCATTTGCATGTTTATCCTGTTCTTCGGATACAGCAGCTACTTGATCACCTTTCAACCTTGTATCACTGAAACCCAAGGCATCAGACGAAGCTGCAGATTGTGATCATGCTCAGTGGCGCATCTGTCAGACCATCTTATCACTTCAAAATCTCTCGCAGTGTGTCAGTGTCTCGTATGCTGTTATGAGCGATATGGACTCTAAAAGATCATCTTCACCTTCATCGCATTGTTTTGCTTGGGCGGGTCGCTCAGGGTCAGCACAGGGCAAGAGAAGCTTGGCCTCAGTGCAGTTCTCTCACAAATATCTTAGATCAGGGGCATTGTGGTTCATGCTGGGCTTTTGGAGCAGTAGAAGCTCTTTCGGATCGCTTTTGTATTCACTTTAATGAGACGATTACTCTGTCAGAGAATGACTTGCTGTCTTGCTGTGGATTCGAGTGTGGGAGTGGATGCAATGGAGGGTATCCCTTACAGGCGTGGGAATATTTTGTACGAAGTGGTGTTGTCACGACGCAATGTGATCCCTACTTTGATGATATTGGGTGTCAGCATCCAGGCTGTGATCCTCTCTATTCAACCCCTGAGTGTGTGAAGGAATGCAAAGATAATACTGAATGGTCTTCTGCAAAGCATTATGCATCTAGTGCTTACAGGGTTGGATCCAATCCTTATGATATTATGGCTGAAGTATACACAAATGGGCCTGTGGAAGTATCTTTCCGAGTTTTTGAGGACTTCGCACATTACAAGTCAGGGGTATACCAGTACATGGAGGGTTTTGATGTGAGGTGGGCAGGCCGTCGAGACGCATGCGGCAGGGCAGGGCAATGCAGGCGCAAGATTCGACAGGGACAGGCAGTCAGCTGTCACCCATCACGCCCTCGCTGGCCTATCTGTCGATGACGTGCCGATGGAGCTGCTGCCTAGATGACCTGTCACACTGCCCTGTCGAGAGCCTATCTGTCCCCCGTTGACCTGTCCGTCCTGTCGAGGGCCTGCCAGCTGCAGCACGCTTGACCAGGACTGATGACCTTTTAACCTTCAGCAATGAAGCCTCCAGCAATGCTCCCTTCAGCTCTGATACCATATTAAAGTTTTGAGAAGAAGGAGATGGAGACAAAGGCTCAGGCTCAAGGGTCGCAGACAGCTCCCTCAGTCCATTCTCATTATCCACATACAGTCACACACGAGTCAACTGTATGTACCACACACATTCAAAGATCAACTGACCTAGATCTAATCATGGTTAAGTCAGTGTGACTTAACCTTATTCACTAAGGTAAACAAAATGAGCTTGAGTCTCAACAGTGCCTATGGCAGGAGGTCAACCAGTGGTTATGCATTTGGATTGGGCAGCAGTATGATCTTGGCAGAGTAAGAAACAGCCTACTATTGCATTGTCCAGTATAGAAGCTAAGTACAAGGAGCTGCCTTAGCAGCTTGCGAAGTAGTTTGGTTGATGAAACTATTGAAAGACTTGGGAATATAGCTAGAAAGCAGAGTGAGATTACATTGTGATAACCTCAACATTGTTATGTTGGGGCTAGCAATCCTGTTTACCATGCTAGGTCCAAACATATTGAGGTTCACTACCATTTCATCAGAGAAATGGTTCTTACAGAACGACAGATTGACTTGATTCATGTGAAGACTGAAGACTAGGTAGCAAATATATTTACCAAGTCTCTTGGTAAAGAAAAGTTCATATACTTCAGACAGCTACTTGGAGTTTATCATATGGTTTGAGCTTGAGGGAGAGTGTTAGAATATCAAGCTCTCACTACTCTTCAATCAATCTATCTTTATGTGTGTGATCGACATTAGCTGGATACAGTTGTACACGTGTATGACATTCAATAAGTCAGTGTAGTCAATGACTTAACCACAGTTAGTCTTGGTTAGTCATATCTATGTGTGTAAGTCTCTTTCAGTTAGCATGATGGAAGAATAATGGAAGAACAACAACAATGAGCTGAGGCTCATCTTATGCTCCACTCTGCCTCTCTCCCTCTCTTCCAACAAGAGTGTGAGGAAGTGAGTGTGTGAGGGTGAGGGATCGTGGTGGAGAAGCTCTCCATCTTCTCCTCTCTTGCTCTTTTCTCTTCTCTTCTCTTGTCTCACACGCACAACTATGGAGCATGGAGCTTAAAGGCGAAGGAGTGAGCTTGCATCTCGGATCGTGGAGCTACTGTTGCGCTTGAGAGAGGAGGCAATCAGGCATTGAGGTAAACTCATTACACTCGTAGGCTTGAGAGCACGTATGGCTATGTGAGAGGTAGCCATTAGCATTCGGCTTGAAATGCTTGAGCAATATAAGTGGTCATGGGTCTTGGCAGTCAAGCAAAACCTCCCATAATCGTATACTTGATAAACAGGTCCCCATGTAGTATGACTATTGGTTGTCAAGTTACAAATGAGGTATGGTCTAGAACACCTCCCTCATATGTACATCTTAGAGTCTTTGGATGTGAGGCTTTTTACCATGTTTGTCTTTGCCATATACCCAAGGACAAACATAAGTTCTATCCTAAGTTAGTGAAATGCATCTTTTTTAGTTATGGTGGGAATGTAGATAAGATGGTCTATCACTTATGGGATTTGCATGCTCGGAAGGTCATCCACAACCATGATGTTGTCATCCATCAGAAAAAGATACATAAGAAATATGAGCATGTAGAGATACATAAAGTGTTCTTTTAAGAGGAGCCTCCTATTACCATACAGCCAATTAGACAACATGCAATGGCCCATGATCATGATATTGGACAAGATTTACAGGCCCCACATCCTATTTTGAGACAATGATGTCTATTAGAAATATGCAACATCCTAATCGGTTTGCACTCTCCATGGACTATATTATGGTGAGAGATTCTGATGAGCCCCCTACTTATGAGCAGGCTATGTGCAAAGGTAATAGTCACTCTTGGGAGAGGGCCATGCAGTTTGAGTTTGACTTATTCACTAAAAAAACATTTGTGGGATTTGGATCCTTTGCCTAGTGGAAAGTGTACTTTACCATGCAAGTGGATGTACAAGTTAAAGAGTACACTTGGATACCCTAAGCCAGCATATAAGGCTAGATTGGTTGTTGAGGGTTTCAAGTATGAGCTCTCTTGTGATCAAGATGACTACCCTATGCTTAGTACTGGCTTTGGTTACACAGTTCGATCTAGACCTTTATCATATGGATGTAAAAACTGATTTCTTACATAGGGACCTACATGATGAAAATTATATGCAATATCCTAAGGGCTTTGAGGAAAAAGAAAGGGAACACCTAGTGTGCAAGTTGGGAAAGGTCCTTTTATGGCCTTAAGCAAGCACCTAGCGGATGGTACCATAAGTTTGATACTTTTATGCATTCACAAGGATATACCAATAGTGATATGGATCTATGTTTATACACAAAGAAGGCCGGTGATGGTAACCTTATAATTTTGATACTCTATATGGATGATATGTTGAATGTTGGGAGAGCTCATGATGAGCTAGACGTCTTGAAAAGTTAGCTCAAAAAGAGCTTTCAAATGAAAGACATGGGTTAGGCCTCACATATTCTTGGGATACGCATCACGTGCAACCACTTTAAGGGGCTCCTTTACTTTTCAAAGAATGAGTACATCCAAAATGTCCTTGAACTATTTCATATGCATGATGTTAAGCCTATTGGCTATTCTCTATCTTCTGATGTGAATGTTAGACAGGTTGATTGTCTACAGTCTTGATGAGCAGAAGGTCGAGATGGCTAAGATCCCTTATGCATCCACAATGGGCAATTTGATGTATGCCATGATAGCCACTTCTCCTTACATAGTATTTACAATGGGAGTTGTGGCACACTATATGACTACATCTAGCAAGTAGCATTGTGATGCCATACAGGGTATCATGAGGTACCTTAAGGACACTGCATATATGAGCATTTGCTATGGTGGTCAAGATACTACAATCATGGGTTACACTAACTCTAACTATGTAGGACATACAAAAAGTAGGAAGTCGACCTCTGGGTATGTCTTTACTTTTGTTATGATAGTCAAGATACTACAATCGTGGGTTACACTAGCTTTGACTATGTAGGACATGCAAATAGTAGGAAGACCACCTTTGGGTATGTCTTTACTTTTACTGGATGTATTTTTTCCTAGATGTCTAGGGTGTAGAACTTCACGGCTCCACCACACTGGGGCCTACAAGGAGGCTCTTTGGTTAAGGCCATTTGGTAGCACCTTAATATGATATTCAGTTGGCCAAGAATCCACGGTCTTCCATACAAAGATAAAGTACATTGAGGTGCATTACGGCTTTATTAGAGAGACCATTGAGGACAAGTCCATTGAGCATGTCAAGATCTCAACTAGACACAAAATCCTACAAATCTGCTCACTAAAAATCTCTCAACAAAAGGGGAGTGGGGCCGCGGGTGGGGGGAGGGTCACTATCAAGGCAACCTGTTATTGGCCACCTCTCTCCCTCCCAAGGTAAGTTCTTTAATTAAATTTTCAATTAATTAATTAATTTTTCAATGTTATTCCTTCTTTCCTAATAAAATACCAACATGGTTTAGATTATTAACTAACTTAAGTTATTCACCTAGTTTAGATTACGAACTTATGTGATTAACATTTTGCCTTAAGGATTATTTCCGAAACCCTAACTTATTCCGAAGGAGTGAGTGGACTAAGGACTACTGTAGTGGCACCAGTGTTTGGGAAAAGGCGGGTTCAGTTCATCCTAAGACCTATTCATTTTAAGAGAAAACTCGTTCGATTTAGTGTGAGGAGGAACCGCCTACTTGTAAAAAATACATGTGAAAAGGATATGGGCTGGTTCACATTTATCATAGAAGGAGAATATCCTTCTCATGATTAAAGTAGAAGGATAAGATCCTTCTAAATATATATTGAAAATGAATTTAAATAATATATATTAAATAAATTTTAATTTTGAACTAACCTTTTAACTTATCAAGTTTAAACTTGAATGTTTAAACATTTTAGCTTTAATTAGAATTAAAGTTGACTTAGGAGTCACCTGACTCGTGGGAGCTACCACAATCTGGAAAGAGAGAGAGAGAGAGAGAGAGAGAGAGAATGAACAGTGAAGTTGAGTGAAGTTGAGTCGAGACTCGAGACTTGCCCAGCCCTCAGCCCTGCCTTTCTGATTTGTGTGCATTGTGGCCTGTTACATCCTACGCTCCCCGCCAACTTCCAAGCTCCCAGTCTCTGGAGTCTGAAGCGGTAGCTTCTTCTCCAAAGCGGCGACCTTCAGGCTTCTGTGCTGACTCGTGAGTCTCCAGAGTCCACGCAGACCTCCTCCGACTCCCGAGTGGACTCAGTGACTTGCGCCTTCTATGCCGACACCTGTGACTGTGCGAGCGACATCTGTGACTGACTGTGCGAGTGGCGACACCTGTTGTGACTGTGACTGTGGAGAGGCGACACCTATGCAGTGTGACTGTGCAACTCGCGGCAGTTGCCAGCAAGCAGCGACACCTGTGCAGTGTGACAATTGACTGTGCGACTCGCGAGCAGTTGCCAGCAAGTAGCGACCTGCTGGTTGGAGAGTCGAGATCGGAGACGACTGGACTCTAGAGTCTAGACTCAATGCCAAGTGGATTCTAGCACACGAAGAGAGAAAGAGAGAGAGAGAGAGAGAGAGAGAGAGAGAGAGAGAGAAAGAGAGAGAGAGTAAGGATTTTTCCTCGGTCCTCAAACTTCAAAGCCTAAAGGGGGGAGAGAGAGAGAGAGAGAGAGAGAAACGAGTTTGCCTCAAACTTCAAACTTTAAAGGGAAGAGAGAGAGAGAGAGAGAGAGAGAGAGAGAGAGAGAGAGAGAGAGAGAGAGAGAGAGAGAGAGATTTGAGAGAGAGAGTCTTGAGACTTGAAGACAAAGTCTTGGATAATCGATTCAAAGGGCATAATAGCATCCCGTAGCTCGCAAGGCTTAAGCAGGCTGCTACACAAGGTTAGTCTCCCAGGTATAAATATATATACATGCTTCTTCTCTCTCATCTCTAAATGGAAAAATTATTAGTGATAGCTTAATCTTTAAAGATAAAATATTAGTACTAAATCTTTTTTGCTATGTGATTATTAATAGGTTAAATGTTCGTGAGACATTGCCATTTAAAGATAGAGTTTGGCTGTTAGAGGAGCTTGGATTTTCAAAGGGAACAAACACATAACAAAGGTTAGCTAATTTCAATGATTATCAAAAACAAGGTAAGATCACAACCACTCTTTTTATCTTTGAGAAATGGCACCCAAATTGAAAGATAAGAAACAAGGAAACCTCCTTGCATGGGTTGGGATTGAAAACATAGCTACACATCCTTCTAAAAAGCTAAAAGAAAATGCAGATAATGTTGGGGGCTCAACCTCAATTAATATGTTATCTTCAAATGAATCATTTGATAACATATCACTTGAAGAAAAGGTTGAATATGAAAGGAAAAAAGAAGGGTGCTTACTTTTTCAAGAGGATTGACTAGACCAATTCAAATGGCTTGTTTATGATAGAGATGAAGTAAAAATGTATTGCAAATTTTGTATGAAATATCCTCATCCACATAGTGCATATTCCAAAGGGGGGTCTATAAATTTTAAAATTAGCAACTTAAAATCCCATGTTCGCACATCATGCCATAAGTTTGCTATGCAAGCTATTTTGCTTGAAGGAAAAGACTCCATTGAAAAGAGTGTTAAAAAAATAAGAGAAATAAAAGATGAGGCATTACTTTCATTATTTAGAACTGCATATTTAATTACAAAGCAAAATTTACAATTTTCTGTGTTTCCTGAAATGATAAGCTTATTGCAAGATTGCCATGCACCATACACTACTACTCGTTATAATGATGATAAGGCATGTGCTGAAATGATTTATTGCATGGCATCATATCTTATGAAAAGTACAATAGAAAAGGTTTCAGCTAGTCCATGGTTTGGTGTTTTAATTGATGAGTCGAATGATATCTCCTCACATGGACATATGGTAATTTATTTATCATATCTTGAGGTTGATTGTGTTCCTAAAACAAGTTTTTATGGTATCATACGTGTGCATGATGGCACTGCAAGATCTTTGTTCGAGGCTATTATTAGTGAGCTAAAGAAATGTAAGCTAGATTTGTCTAGATTCATTGCATTTGGATCTAATGGATGTTCCACAATGGTAGGAAAGGAGAATGGTGTGCAAGCCTTATTGAAAAAACACGTTAATCCATTTTTAACTTCAATTCATTGTGTTGCCCATCGTAGTGCCCTTGCAATATCTAGTGTAGCAAAAGAGATGCCTTATTGCAAAAAGCTAGAAAAACTTGTTAATGCTATAGCTTCACATTTTAATGTTAGCACGAAGAGATTAGAAGGATTGCAAGCTATGCAACAAGATTTGGCATGTCCCATTCTTTGACTTGAGCATACTTTTGATGTGAGATGGTTAAGTAGATATAGAGCTATTAGTAGAGTATGCAAGTCTTTAGATGGCATACTTGAGATCACAAAAAGAGAGGCATTGCATATTTATAAAGAATTGGCCGATTTTGAGTGCGTTCATTGCTTACATTTTTTAGCTGACATTTTGAGAGGTTTAACAACACTAAGCCAAATGTTTCAAAAAGACTTTGTAGATGTCACAACTATAGACAGATTGTAAAGAATGAAATTATATCCATAACACAATATTACATTGATTGTCCTCCTCCTGATGTGAATGCATTAACTGTTGGAATATATGGATATGACATCCTTCCAGACTATGGGCCTGAAAAAGGTTATTTATATACATTAAGAGGTGCTTTGCATGGGAATAAATTTTATGAGCATGATTTGAAACGTGAAATTAATGGAGAAGACTTTAACAGAGCCTTGGAATTTCAAGTTGCTTTTGCCAAGTCAGTGGTAGGTAACTTGAATTCTCGATTTCAAGATAATTCTATACTTAATTGTTTAAAAATACTTGTGCTTGCATAGCATCCAATACATGAGAAGGTCTTAAAAAACTATGGAACCCAAAAGATAGATCAATTAACTTCATATTATGGTTTTCCTAAAAAGCAAAATATAGAAGAATTTTCTGCAATGGTAGAAGTTGATGAATTTAAGAAAGAATTTAGAAATTTTAAGCATCAAGCTTCTAGAGATTGGATACGATTCACATTGCCAGAGGTAACTTCAGCACTTGCTTGCAATAGTATGTGGAGAGATGATTATCCAAATGTTCTTACTCTTTGTCAAGTAGCTCTTGTCCAATGTTCCAATATTGCTATTTGTGAGAGAGGTTTTAGTGCTCGAACTGTGATAAAGAGTAAGCTACGTAATCGTTTGGAGATTAAGAGTTTAGATGCATTAATGAAAATCTTTATTGAAGGGCCTTCTAAGTTTTGTGATATGGAGTTCATTGAGAGTATGGACTTATGGGCTAAGAAAACACATCGTCATTTATACACAGCACAAGGAATTTGCTCATTAGTTTTGCAATAAATTTGCATATTCATAAGAGCAATTGATAATTTTTAAATGGCCTATGATGATGATGAAGTCACTATACATTGTTTGCACTTTTGTTGTCTCATTTTTTTTTTCTTTTTACATTTTTTTCCTATATTAAACTTATTTTTCCCTTGGTTGCTTCTATCTTTTGAGTAGAAATCTTTCACATTTGTTTTTAGATCACGCTTGCTTTTGTGCTTACCTTTTTGAAACTTTCTTGTTTATAATTTTGGTTGTATTTCATTTTGTTCTCTTTCATGTTAGTTTTTTTAAAAACTTTTATGTATTATGGTTGCTTTCAATAAAATATGATTGACTTTTTTAGATTTTTTTGTTTTTAATTTTGCTTGTATTTTAGTATGTTCTCTTTCAGGTTAGTTTTGTTTTTTTCTTTTTATTTCTTCTATGCTTTTAACTTCTTCTCTTTTGGGTTTTTATTTTATAATTTTTCTAATGAAGGAGCCCCTCTTGCAAGAACCAAGAAGACAGCTACAAGCAGATGATGTTGAGTCACGCCAAGGGCCAAAGGTACCCCGTATAGAAGTATCAACCACTTTGGTACCTTCCGCCATGCACCATAATGAAGATCAACATGAATTGGTGACCGCATTTCAAAGCCAAATCCATAAGGCAACTAAAGACAAAAAAGTTTCCCTTACCAAGCTAAAAAAGGAAAAGGCTACATTCGTAGACTACAAGATGGAGCAAGCAAGGGTGATGACAATCATTAATAGAGAAATGATTTCATTAAAAGAGGCTTTGAAGGCAAGAGAGGGAGAGGAGAGTCTCAAGGAGTTATATGATGAAGAGAGGAAAAATTGCATCTCCTTGGAAAAAATGTGTGCCTTCTCCCGTGAAAATAAGCGCCTAGAACTAAAAATAAAGGAGTGCTTATGATGTATATACTTCTCTGAGGCCATAGATCCACTAATAGACATAGAAACCACTTGTATACATTTATTCTTTACTATTAAAATTTTAGATAAGTAATGTAAATCAAGTTGCTTAATGAGAATAAAGGTTTTCATTTCGAAGGTGTAAGAGATAAGTAATTGAACGAATTTCAGAGAAAACTTTGAAATATAGATATTTTTAAATAATGGAAAAAATGTGATTATCCTTTCATTATAGATTTAAAAGGGAATTGAGCCGGTTCAATTTGGAATGTAAAAGTTTTGGATAGTTCAAATTTTATAGAACCGCCTTAGGCTAGAACGAGAAGGATCTATGTCAGGCTCACAAATTTTTTTTTCCCCACTACTGAGTGGCACTTGCGACGTTGAGTCTTAATGGAGAGGATGATTGGTAAGCAACAATAATGTATTTGACTCTCTCTCTCTCTCTCTCTCTCTCTTTTGTGTACAAGTAACACCTTGGTGATGTGAATATATATTCGATGATGTGATTGATGGATGTTTATTATTATTATTAATTAAAAAGGTAAGATTGTCTAGCAACGCTAATGTGTTGACTTTGGAGAGGGATTAGGGTGCACAAAACGTAATAAGGATGAGTGATGAGTCATGCTTGCTTTTGACTTTGTCAAAGGGCACCTGCCACCACCTTGACACGCGTCCTTTACTTAGCCACCAATTCCTAATTCTTAATTTCGTGATTTGTTTGTTTGTTTAGTAGGGACAAATTGGCAATTCTTTTGATTTTTCAAATGTCAATTCGCACATGACACGCGTGCTGCGCTCGCTTTCGCGAGAACGGAATATTCCCTCACCAATCACGTCCTGACGCGTGTCGTGCTAACCGAATTTTGAACTCGGACACCGTGGAATGCATACCGATCCAGATTCCATGGACCCTTCAGTAGTAATAAGTAGTATCACGAAATTAGAGTTTTTCTTTAATTATTTTTTGAGCACTTCCTACATCTTTACTATTAATTAAGGGGAGGTTTGGGGCAGGTGCCATGTGGCAGCCCCCAACCTCCCCACAAAGAAACGCGGGGATGAGTGTCACGCGTCCAGCACCTGCCCTCGCCGCGAAATCGCGCCTTCGCGCCGGGGCGAGTCTAGACGTGGAGCGCCTAGTCTAAGATTCTCAGGCAAATTTCCCCAAATTCCCAAATCTACCCTCATACCCTTACAACTTACATGAAACTGAATTACAAGTACTTCTAGTTATCATACATTTTTATGACACAAACACATATTTTATTATGCCTTTGGCAATGCGAGGTGCAGGGTTTGAACTCACACACCCCTATAACTCAACCCGCACCCAAATCACTGTGTCACGACCCCATTGGCCACGATATATACTTTTTATAGTTCCAATTTGGAAATTTTTAAACTAAGAGAGTCACCCTGGGAACAATATACTCCATGGTCATTTTTACTAAGCTTACTTATATTTTTGGACCACTTAAAAAGCTTAGAATAGATAAGCATGGAACCACTATATTCTATGAAAATTACCAAAATGTCGCCTAAACACCATGGATATCCTGAAAAAGACCCTAAAATGTTAAAAACACCAAAATTTATTTCCTTTTTTTAATCAAAATACTCTACATTTTGGACATTTCATTCTTTTCGATGTTGATTATCTATCCTTTAGAGCCTTACACAAAAAAGATCCCCAAAAAAAAAAAAAAACATCACAAATGAGCTCAAGAACAATAGACATTTGTGCCTATGAATCATCATCTCATCAATATATAATACCATAAAAATCCTCAAAATGGCATCATCTAATTTGTGGATCTTAAATAGAACTTGTAAAAGTACGATGTATTGAGCAATCTATGTAAACTTCATCTCATAAGAATGTTTGAAATATATTAGAAGTTTGTCATCACTATTTTGGTGGCACACAACATCATAACTAAAAGTTGCAACACCATAGTGTATTGACAAGTCTTTGTGAAAGTTACTAAGAGTATATTAGGAATTTGGTAAAAAATAAGGGGCATTTTAAGGACTCCAATTAGAATGAAGAAATATTTCGAAAATTTTGGCCCAAAAAAAGTAGAGGTGTTGTGGTAACTTATTAAATTGTTGAACTACCAAATTGGAGAATTCTTCTTGTAGTTTTTGAAATTCCATGATATTCTACTCATTTCTACAAAAAGTAGGGGTATATCGATAATTTGTACAAATATTATTTAGAAACTTGGAAAGCTTGAAAACTTTAACACTTAAATTTGTGAGTCGGTTCTTAAAAGTGTTCTTAATTACTTTGGAACCTCAAACTTCTTTAATGAGAATCTATTTTTCATTTAAAACTTTTGAGTTAATTGAAATTGTATCATGGAAAATTTGCAAAATATAAGAAAGGACTTGCAAATCTTTGAAATTAAAGCTTCCAAAGAAATGCTTTCCATTTTTTAATGGATATATAAGATGGCCATGCGGGAATGTGTGTGTGCATAATGTGCATGTGTGCATTCTCTCCCTCTCCCTCTCCCTCTCCCTCTCCCTCTCCCTCTCCCTCTCCCTCTCCCTCTCCCTCTCCCTCTCCTCTCTCTCTCTCTCTCTCTCTCTCTCTCTCTCTCTCTCTCTCTCTCTCTCTCTCTCTCTCTCTCTCTCTCTCTCTCTCTCTCTCTCATGAATAGGAGTGCATCTCTTCATAGTTTGATTCACCTAGAAGCCAACTTACTACTTCACTAATGAGTGTCTCATTGATGCTACCATTCTATATTTAATTTTCATATAGTGCATCACGAGACATATGTTGGAACAATAAGTTGGGAAATCTAATAACTACATGTGTGTCTCTTATATATTTGAACAAAAAACCTCAAACTACAAGCAGCAAGGCAAGTGTACCTAATACAACCTCCTATGTATCTTTTTTGCCTTAGTTTGTGTAAGTCAATCTAGCCTAATGTAATTTAAATTTAGACACATTGTCTGGATGTATATCTCCCTAAAGATAAGGTTTTCTATGTCTCAAGTGGATAGCAACTAGTTAAGTGGACATCCTATCCCTAAATAGACCCACATATGCACATGCATGTGCAAACACACATGCATGCACACACACATACACACAAGCACCCCCCACACACATGTGCATGCACGCACACTCAAGAAAGAAAAAGGACTTGGAGATTACAATCCTATACTCTCTTGAGAGTTTAAAGTGGGAAAATTGTATTGACTTTTATGACAAAAGGGTTATCTTTTTTGGGTCTGACAAAGCTATCCTTTAGGAATCATGACATTTCCTCTCCAACCACCAAATAATCTAGTTGAGCTTAGTCCCTTTCAATGAAATGGAAAAAACGCTCCAAGATGTCACCATCCCTCTATGAGACTATGGAGAAAATGTCATCATTAGTTTCCCTTCATCTTGGAGATAGTAAACTAATCACCAACATGTCATTCTCAGTCTTTTCCTTTTCTTCTCATCATTCTAGACTATGGGAATATTTGGGGTTGGCTAAGGATATATCATCGTCCCATTTGATTATGGTTCGAGTTTTGAATAGTTCTACAAGAATTAGGTTTGTCAAATTTGAAATGCTTGAGGATTATTAGGGGAGAGATTAGTCGTGTGAGACAATACAATGGATCTCCCAGGATTTCATCTACTGCTCTTGTGTGTGAAGTGGAGAAATGTAATCTCTCTCTCTCTCTCTCTCTCTCTCTCTCTCTCTCTCTCTCTCTCTCTCTCTCTCTCTCTCTCTCTCTCTCTCTCTCTCTCTCTCTCTCTCTCTCTCTCTCTCTCTCTCTCTCTCTCTCTCTCTCTCTCTCTCTCTCTCTCTCTCTCTCTCTCTCTCTCTCATTGAAAGAACTCCAAAGATCTCTTTACTTGACAAAAATAAGTTTGTATGCACTTCCATAATATGACACTTTTAGAAAAACCAACAAGCTTAAGATACTGGATTTTGTTGTATTTGATTATACTATATTGTTACTTGTATGAACAATTTGTGACTAGGAAGCTAGGTGCCTAAGATGCTAAATACTCTCAAGTTCCATCCACCATTTTAACGTTATTCATCCACATAGTGTTTAGTAAGGGAGCAATGGTAATTTATTATTCTTTTGACAAAGCTCACATTGTCAAGTCAATTAAAAAAGTACATCTCAATATGTGCGACCTTTTTAAGACCATGAAAACATTCAATCCAAGTGAGTTTGAGTATCCATTAATAAGGATTGCCATTTTTAAGGCTAAAACTCATGAGATGACTATTGAGGGTCAAAATGTAAGCCCAAAGAAGTTTATGTTTGCAAATATTAACAACTCTTTCCAAATATATTTATCCACATAACTTCCTCATAAGAACATTGACATTAATTTATATGTAAGCAAAAGTGAATTATAAGATATATAAAATGAGGACAATGTTATAGTCACTTGGGTATACTTAGAGGAAGCTATGCTTATATATGTGACTTCTTATAGGAATTTCCTCAAAAGGAATTAAGAATGAGAAAAACATACCATGTTCCTCAAATACTTGAAAGATTGGTCTTAATAATTTTACCAAGAAAATGTATAAATGCTAGCTTTCAAAGCCACCTTGCACAATACTAAAATACAACTTTTTTTTATTTTTGACTTGCTATATTGTATTTTATGTGAGATTTAACCAAAGAAATGTGAACAAATGGCATTTCTCCTTTGAATTGTGTGTAGATGACTTTATTTGGACTTTACTAGGTCTCTTACTAGAATATAACTCTTATGATATCTTATCCTCCAATGGCTTGATAGGAGACCTTTTGATCAAATGTACTGCTCTCTATCTTTACAACTTCATCCCAAATCCATTAGTGAGATTAGTATTAGATAGTATACTACGGACCCTTTCCTAAATGGTCATGTTCATCTTCTTAGCCACACCATTTTGAGTAGGATTCTTAGGAGGTATCGACTCTATCTTTATACTATAACTTGCACAAAAGTTTGTAAATGCATGCAAGGTGCACTCTCCACCACCATTATCAGTTCTCTATCACTTAAGCTTCTTACCTAATTGATTATTTACAAATGCCAATAACTTTTGAAATGCATTCAACATATCACTCTTCTTGTGTGACAATGTATGATGCTCTACCCAATGAAACCATGGGTATTGACCCACACGAGTCACTATGAACCAAATCAAGGCATTTTGATCTTCTACTCCCACTATCTCTCTTATGCAACATTTTTTGTTTGCTTTCCAAAGAGAGAATGCTCACAAAAAGTAATTTAAACAAAAAAGTTCAAATTGCATAAAGGTTTCATTCTAATGAGACTAGCATATGCCCCAAATGAAAATCCCATAAAGAAATAGTTGGTTGTTCAGTGAGACATCTACAACATGGTTCTTGACATCAGAAACATGCAAAGGTACAAAGTACCAGATTTTGGCCCTTTGGTCACAACAAGAGATCCCTTGAAAATCTTCCACACATGATCACCAAAGATCACTCTATAACCACAACCATCAAGCTATCATATATTGATCAAAATTTTTGACAAGTTTGGGACATGGCCTACATTCGACAAGACAAAAAATGAATTATTTGGCAATACAAGCATAATATTTGTAATGCGAACAATGTTGCATGCATAGTTATTTCCAAGGCGAACGTATCCTCTCTTTCCAACATCATAACTAAAGAACCACTCTCAATATTGAGTAACATGAAATGATGCTATGAAATCCAAAAGTTGATTCTGAGACATGCCATTATACATGGCAACCAAGAATGCATCACCCAAAGAGGATACATACAAAATATCACCATCATCACTGTTGCATGCATTTATTTCCTCTATCTTTGCCTTGCTTTGCTCTCCCTTTTTTTGATTATCATCACTTGCAATCTTTCCCTTTTGCTACTTGTTCTTCCACTTGTAATTATTTTTCATATATCCCTTATTGTTACAAAAGAAGAATTCTACATCCGTTTTGCTACATGTCTTGCTTCTTGACTTGTCTCTCTCATGAGAGTTCTCCTTGGCATTTGACCTTCCTCTCACCATAAGTGCATTGGAGCTATTTGACCCTACAATATTCTTTTTGCATACTTCTCTCAATGTTCTTTTTGCATGCTGCTCTCAACATTAGCACTCATAAGACCATCTACCAGTGCGGGGTTACGAATGGCAGACCTGAAAGTATCCCAACTCTCAAGTAAAGTGACTAACAAGAACATGGCCTGCATTGAATCATGAAAGACAATCACCTAAGATGTCAATTGGCTAAAAATAGTGTTGAACTCATTGAGGTGATTAGACATCCAAGCCCCCTCAATGTGAAGATCAATGATTTTTCTCAACCAATCAATTTATGAGGCTACACTTTCTTTTTCATACAGGTCACTATAACTTTTTCCATATACGATATGCATCTTCTATGTTTTTCACATTAAAATACATAGTCTTTGAGAGTGTCAACATAACAGTGGAGCATGCCAATTCATCCAATTCCTCCCATACATATACATCCATGTCCTCAAGCTTAATCTCACTACATTTGATTGGCTTCACCTACTGCTTCTTCTAGACCAATATATTATATATTTGCTCTTTCCAATATGAAAAGTTTGTTCTATCGTAACTTGAAAAGTTACCAAGTTGACCGTGTAATCTTAAGACATGTTATGTTTCCTTTTATAGTATATATTCATTTTTCCTAAATGCTTTTTTGTATCTATAAATACAAATTTTAATATGAATTTCAATTTTTATTGTATTAAATTTTTTTGTTACATTATAGATTATTATTAGTAATTTTGAACACAATTGACACAACTAATTCAACATTGGTCCTTAAAATTACATCCATTGATGTTCATAATGCATTAAAAATGTAGGACTTACATCACAATTTTTCGATGAAGGGCTCATAAATTGATCCTCTCACATTATGTATTCTGTTCAAGCAATATACCCTTGGAAAACCAACTTGACATTGGTTAATACAACACATCCACTAATTTTTATGTGGTACCCAATATATGAGCCTTCATTATATACTTTTTTAAGGGATGACTAGTTCTTATTATGGGTGTATGTTAGACATTATATCAAGTGGCACCAATTGGCAACCAACTCAATTTGGTCCTTAGAACACGTCCACCTTGTGAGCTCCCTATGATGAGAAAATTTTCAACATCAACCCTTTACAACATCCATTTTCAAGTTGATGAATCATGAAATGTGAGAGATAGGCCATATGTCAAAAGAGAGAATTGATAGAGTGGGTATAGAAAAGTTTTCTTCTTATAATATCATTACTTATTTTAATTATAGGGTATTTATGAGCTAGCCATGTGGCATGGATGCATGCATGGCTTTCCTTCCTTGAAGAGCCACATTGACTAGAGCACCTATGGTGGTGGAGATGGTGCAAAAGTCTCCATGGTTGAGGCCTAAAAATGGGTGGTGAAACTATGGAATTTCAATTTGTTGATGTGGTTCATGGCTATGAACTCAACATGCAGAAGGTTGAGAGGTTCAAGTGAGATAATTGCATCTATTTAAGGGGTGAAAGAAGGCTTCTTTGGCTAGTTCTAATAAGAAGACCCTTTGTACCCCTACAACCTTATCATTGTTGCAACCTTATTCCCATCGAAGACTCCTAACGCAAGGAGGAGGTCACTTTATGATAGAATGCCTTCGAATCCTTCAAAATGTGTGTCAAGTAAGTTGCATAATAAGGAAAATGTGAGGCCTTTGGATGGTAAGGAGAGGAGCATTCCTAATGAAAACAGATACCAAGATTTCACAAGAAGCTCGCTAACCAACCTCTAACTAAGAGGAATCTCTAGTTTGTGCTTCTAGATTTTGAAGGGAATGGAGACCATATCCCAATCAAATGAGATAAATTGAACCCCTAAGAAAATCATTATCCTAACAAGGAATGTCAAAGGCCATTTGGAGATTACGCTAGCATTGGATTATGTTAACACAATTTTAACTACTTATGGAAGCAACAAGAAGAGATAGAGGGGTACTCATATTTTAGTGAGGTGGTTTTTAATCCCCTCGCTTTTGTTTCCCAATAGATAGCGTTACATCATGGTGATTCAATGCAATGTCTCTAGGGACAATTTGATTTCATCTTAGTTTATGCATTGAAAGGAAGGGGTCTTGGTTGCATGATGTCATGGATGATCATTTTGCACCACCTTAATAGGTGACTAGAATATGGCTAAAGGCCTAGTTGATAAGTGGCATGTGAGTTTGTACATGTTCAACAAGAAATGAACATTTAGAATACTATGGTATTACAATATCAATGATTGATCCTGCAACTTTTATTAATGATAAGGAAACACCCCTTATACGTGTCACAATAAAAAAAGGGCCCAAAGTAGCAAGTTGCTCAACTTGATAAACTCTACCTTTCATAAGAGGATATATTAATTGTCCCTGATTGCATGCACATGGCACTATTTGATGTAGTGGGTCCATATCATCTTGTAATAATGATTGCTTTAAGGGTGCCTTGCAATAAAGGTGCAACACCTGAGGGTGTACCCCCTCTTTTAAGTTGAGTGTCTCATGTGTTCTCAATGGGAGGCATGTCTACTCCTTCAACATTGTCAAGCAATGTAAACATGCCATAAGCATTACTAAAAATGCTTTTCATTTGTACTCATCCTAAACATCTACTTATCATACATTTTGCACAACCAAATGCATATTCAACCACCCTTCCTTGCTTGCCACAATTGAACTACACATTACCTAATCAAGCATACTAATTGCATATTGCATATATGGACCTAGTGGATTATAGCTAGTCGCTCTCATTGATTAGAAAAAAACCACCTTAAAAAGAAGACATGCGTGAAACAAAAAGCAACTTCAATTGAGTTTATGCTTGTCTATTTTTGCATGTTAACTAAGAGTGAAATTCAATGGAACTAAAATTTAGGAAATATTATTTTCTTATTTGGAAATTTCATCAAGAGTTAAGTAAGGCCCTCCTTTCTTCTTTTCTAAGGATTTACACTCACAAAAAAACCACCATGCTACATAACAAATTGATTGTCTAAGATTCATGAAATGCATGAAAGGCTATAAAAAACATGCACTTGTAGGTGGGCATACTACATGTAAGTAATTAATTATGTGATATCCATGAGAAGACTAAAAGGCTATACAATAATACACTTATTCTCTTACAAGTAATGACAATTGTTAAGGATATTAGTCATGTGAACAATGCCTCAAAGTAGATAGTGTAAGTGGATGTGCCTCTCTCTCTCTCTCTCAATATTTTTGAAAGGCCCACATGCCAAAGTGCTTATACACTTGGAGAGAGAGAGAGGGAAAGTTGGCAAACACTACAACCAATGAGAAGATTGAATATTAAGGGAAAAAATAACAACCAAATTGCAAGAGAAAGTAGAGAGGAAATCAAGAAAAGGAGATAGATATGACAAGCTCTATCTTTCCAATAGTCAATGAAGCTACATTGCAAAAGAAATTCACATGTCATACATGTTTAGGGGGCCACCTTGATAAATGGCATGAAGAAACAATAGAGGAACCAAGTAATGAAGAGTGCCAAGGATATTCGAAGACATACATGTTGGAGACCAAATTAATGCTAAATCTTGAAGAAAACAGGCTCAAGTGGACAATACCCATACACGCTTAGGAGGCCGCCTTGATAAATGGCATGAAGAAACAATAAAGGAACCAAGTAATGAAGAGTGCCAAGGATGTTCGAAGACGTACATGTTGGAGACCAAATTAAGGCTAAATCTTGAAGAAAACAAGCTCAAGTGGACAATACCATGGAAAATCAAGCAAGGGAAGAGTCAAACAACTTCGGAGTTTGGAAGCATAGAAACTCAAGTTGAAGTTAAAGCAATCAAAATGTTTCAAGGGAACCAAATTATGGATCACGAATGAGCTTACACCAACACAAGTCAAAGCACAACCAAGTGAAATTGCCCAGATAAAAGCAACTAGAAAGTAAGGCAAATAGGCGATGAGGGGCAAAGTCATCATAGTGCAAAACCCTAAGCACAAAGTTACTTTTGAATCATGATGTACTTAGTAACTAAAGCTTTCATAGTTCGTATTCTTTTTGTGCTAAAGGCACCCTATAGCATTCATCAATGCTAATTGCACCTTCAAGTGGATTGTAACTAGAATCTTAATGTTGGTCTCTTTGTCCTATACCACCTTTCTGTGATTATGCCTTACACGATATGGATTGTGTGGGAGAAGGGTGAAGAGGAGCAAATTTAGAGTTGCTCAGTTTGAGAAGCTTGGCTGGCAACCAAATTAATAGCAAGTTCAGAAAATCACATGCAACCTCCTTCTTAGGCTCCAGTAAAATTCTCTCAAACAGTTCCTTACTAGCAGAGAAGTACAATGTCAACTACACATTGTTATTTGCACAGCTGACTGCCCAGCCAACATTACTTCCAACCAAAACTAGTCATAAAACTATCAAGAGGGAACGATATGCAAATCACCATAGCACTTGCTTCTATCAAAGCTATTCCAGTAGCGAGAAGCATTAGGAACGTCAACAATTGTGTCCACAATTCAGAGGAAGAAGCAGTGAGACCATGTCAAAGGTAGGTAGTGAAAGACTTTTCAGCGTTATTTCATGCAAATGAATATTTTCTCCCCTCCAAATTAATTAATGCTGTGACATGGTGGCATTTGGATGTAAAGGTGGTGTCCTTAGCCCTGCTCCAACAAGCCTGCAGACACCGGACCTCTACCTGCCATGTATATACTAGGATAATTCTTAGTACCCAATCACACAGCTAGAAGCCCAATGTACCCAACAAACCGACAATCCTCATCTCACATAAGACATCACAATAAAATTATGCAAACTCACTTTGTTTACCCTTTCAAGACTGAACAGTGTTATGACATCTGAACTTGCCACGGCATAGCTGCAGCATCTGGAAGCCTGATAACAAGAACACAGGGCCTCCACTGCCCCGAACCCAGAAAAGCACTAAAACTCATATCATAGAGAGTGCCAGACCTCCTGCCCACCCATCTCCAAGTTACAGGCATAAAGGCACATGATGCTCTCGCTACAAAATTAATAAGTTCTAGGAAACAAAAATTACAAAGCTGATTTTTGGCAATGATAGTGTTGCTGTCCATTTACCACATCAGAATAACTACCCCATCATTGAGAAACGTAGACATGTTCCTTACAGAGTAGCAGAATCATATCACATCAACCCTCAATGCGAGGGGCTTGGTGAGAAACAGAATAGATTGCCTAACTTCTCTGCAGCAAAAATAGAGAGATACTTTACAGGGCTGCTGAGGAGCAATCTATTCTGTCCACTCACCCATACTTGTAAGCAGAAACCTGAATATCAACCTGTCCCATCACAGGGGAATGAGGGTCACCCCATTACCTTACAAATGTAACTCAAACTCAGCTAGTTGATAGCTGCACCTTGGATGCTCTCATCCATCGCAGCATGCCTGCTGGATGAACTTTGATTGCTCTACATTGATGTTTAAACCTCACATATAATTTACTATATATGTAGAGCCCAAAGGAAATGCTTCCCGAAAGAGGCCATCTTATTGATGTGCTGCGCAGGAGAACCTGCAGTCTGCAAACTGCTGCCTTATATATTCTTAAAGGTGAGCCCCATCCCTCAAATCAATCAAGAATATCTGGATGCTAACACCTTTTTGCAACAATATCAAGACTCCAAAGAGAGTGCCTCCTTAGTAATAGCATGCTGACCACCAAGCTCCTTAGATACAAAATCTGCATCTAGGAACCTTGCTACAAATGCCCACAGCTTGTACACATCCTCAAAATTAGATAAGATGCTCAAAGCAGCAGTCACCACCTCAATCCTGGAGGGCAGCCGTCTACGATGGTCTCGCCCGTGCAGTGTCTTCTTAGCAGTCATATTTTTCTGATTGTCCAAGAAGGTCTGCATGTCCACAGTATTATCAGGCAATTGGAGATTCCGAAGAAAGCCTATGCTCAAAGAAATATTGAATTTATCTGCCAACATCTGTACAACCTCGGGATGAACCATTTTACTGTGGCAATCATACAGATTGAAGGCCACAGAAGCACCCCGATCATACTTGATTTGAGGACCATATATATGAACCAAGAACAAACTGGCTTCAGGACCAGGATGACGAAGTTGAAGTAGCGAACTTATTAGCCAATTGATAAGATACCGAAGCCTCAGTGTGGTTTTATTTAACCCTAACATGTCTGCATGATCGAGGCTCCTACAGACTACTTCTGGCTCCTTCTCATCCCACTGTTCCTGCTCTGCACAATCCAGGTCATAAGATGGTGAGCCATCTTCGCTCTGGCCGAAATAAATTCCTGCGGAATGGTCTCCACCAACTGCAGAGCTCGGATCTTCAGAGTCCTGCATGATGGGTGATATGCTCCTACCTACCATGAATCTATCACCATTCCTTCTACCTAAAAGCCTGAAATCCCCTTCAGTTTCTCTTCTAATAGCACTCTCGCCCTGATTCCAAACAGCTCTCTCTTTGGACATCCCTTTGGAATCCTGCTTTACAAGCTTCCCAGAATTAGCTGGAAGCTCACAAACTTCAATCTCGCACCTTTTCTCCTGATCTCCTTGAGGTTCAGAGGAGGCTGCACCATTGTGCATACCTCCTAAATCGCCCTCACTAAAACTGTGGTAGACTTCATCTTCTTGACCTGCTGAACAAGGACCATGACTGGCCGAGCACGTAGCATCACCATTTTCCAATGCAGATGATTGTTTGTCTTTCTTATCTTCATTTTGACTGCCTGTAGGAGCATCTCCATGTCTGCAAACCTCTTTCACATCATCCCCAGCTGTTTCCAAGCACTGCGATTCTGTAAATGGTGACCTTCCTGGATCCAACAACTCCACATACCTAGTGCTTCCATCTTCACCCGTTGTCTTCAACTTAGAGGGCAGTGAAGCAGCATCAAGGTCTTCACTCCCATGCTCAGATGAACTTAATTCTCCATCTTCAAGTATGCTGTTTGTCAAACCTTGGGATCCTCGAATCTCTGCTGTATCACTAGGACACCCCCCACTATCCAACCTTTGAGCTTCATTTAACATAGAATGATGTTGTAATTCACCTAAGGCACCTGAAGTTATACCTCCACTAAAGGGTCCACTAAATGGCCCACTGAATGGCCCACTAAAAGGTTCTTCAGACATAGAGGTGCGACTTGCTGTCCCAATAGGGCTAGGTCCAATATCTATGCAGAACAAATTGTCAGTACCATCCTCACTAAAAACAGGGCTACGAGTAACCTCTCCTGTTGATTCACAAATAGAAGTATCATCATCATCCTCTTCTACGACCCCTTCAATCCGAGGTAGTTTATGAGTTTCATCATCAGATGCAGAATGCTTATTGAAGCCAAGCATGGGACCAGAGAATGAAGCTACAACAGGAGTACTGCCTCTGTAAAATTCAAATTCCCCAACTTCTCGTCCATCGTCTTTACCACCCTCCAGCTCATCTATATCTTCAGGATTACCATCAGAAGATCCACTCATAGACCACTGGGTAGGATACGGGATGATCCGGACAATCCCATTTGCAGGGGCTCCAGACTCATCCTGTATACTCTGAATAGCAGTGTTTTTTATGAAAAGACAACCAAAGCCAGATGGGTCAGCTCCAAACACCTTATAAAAAGATGCAATTATAAAATCTGGCCTGAAGAGCGAAAGACCTAGAGAATCCATATCTTTGGGTCCTATGGCAGACGCATCCAGGAGCACATGCCACTTGTTTTGCTGGGCTAAGGACATCCATTGGTATGAATACTTGGCACCAGACACACGAGATTGCACAGGAAACACAAATAGCCCCTTTGCTGGTCCCCTTCTCCTTCTCTTAGCAATCAGCAGCTTCCGCAGCTTAGTCGATACAATTCTCAAAGATGACCATTTGAAGCTCACATTTGAGATCTTCGCCCCTTTCTCCTTTGCTTTTTGCACCATCCAACCTACTGATTCACTTTCATAGTCATACATTGTAATCAGTCTTCTACATATTTCAAAAGGGTAGGCATCTGCAAGCAACTTAAATGAAGCCCCCCTGCTTGAAGTGAAAACCATACTATAATCTGTCTCTTGGATGTTAAGGTAATCCATGATCCGCTTCCTTATATCACATTCTACGGTTCCAGCCTCAGCAGCTCCAAAAAGGGCATGCGAGCACAAGTTTACTGAAATGTTAGAAAGAGCAAAAGAAGCAGACTCCCACTCATGGACCTGTTGCAAGTACGAGAAAAGGCCAAATCCACAGTAGTCCAAGCAGATTCGCCCACTTTCATCAAGGTGGGTATACTCTGTTGCTCGGAGATTGTCAATAGCTGCCGTTTCGGAATACCGTGGATACATTTCCTTGAACATGGAAAATGCAGCTTGAAGGTCAGGCAGACTTTCATAATTAGTGAAGACTGTGCCTTCAGCCATGGACACGGCTCGTAGAAACTCACGGTGAGCATTCTGACGAGCTCGGGAGCTCGATGAGGAGACTTTGCTCTGGCCCTTGCTCTGCATTTCACGGGCGGCCGGCCTGGCTGTCTTCTTAGACTTCTGGTCAACTTTGTCAGCTGCCCGAGCATCCTGAAGCTGCTTGAGAAGAGATGGCATGGCCTTGGGCTCCGCAGTCTGTGTCGCTGGTGCTTCGTCCTGCCCTCTGGCTCTCTTGTCCACAGCCACAAGGGATGCACAGAGCTTGATAGACTTACATAGGTAAGAATGCATCAGACTATGGGCAAGAGGGGCGTGCTTTGGTCTCTCCAGGGTTTTTGTAACTGCGGAAAAATATAATCCTGCAAAGAAGAACCTCTGCAGCAAGCCAAAACCAAAGTTTTGGACCAGGGGCTGCAGGGGGTTGCAGGCCGAAATTACAATAGGCAGGGCGGAGAGAGAATGATGCCTCTGCGGTTGCGGTCTTTTTTACCTTCCTCTGTCTCGCTTTCTTCCTTCGCGGCTGCGGCCTTGCAGAGATCCCATGGAGGCTAGTAGGGGAGCTGGCACAGAGCATGGGCAAAACCAGCCATTGGAACAGAGCTCGAACAGAGCATGGGCAGATCCAGCAGGATGCAGGCGAGCTGATGCAATCCAGAGAGACCCACAACCATGATCAGAGAGCTTAAGAGGTGAGGAGGGCAGCCCAGCAGCAAGGACACAGAACAGAAGCTCTCTCTTCTGTCTTTGGGTTGTGTGCGCGAAAATAAGGCCTTTTGGCAGAGGCCTTTTGGCAGATGGGCAGGGACACAGACACACAGGAGAGAGAGAGAGAGTGAGAGAGAGAGAGAGAGAAGCTCTTTTTCTAGGTTCTGGCTTTGGTCCCGACTCCCTATCTTGTTTGTGTTGTTGTCTCGCTTTTCTCTTCTCTCAAAGTTGTTGTCTGTAGCGATGATAGCAAGGGCATCTTTAAAATTTACTAGACATAGAACGCTTTGGAATGCTTCTCCTACCAATGGCAGCCTACCAATTACTATATGGTTAGTTGAGAATACAAATTCACTATTGCAGCTTCACAGCAGCGATTGCGCGAATATATTACGAAGCAGGTTTTTGACAAAAGCGACATTGTCATGCTACCATATGGCGACTTCAGTTTCCTCACTTTTTCTCCACCTATTGTATTTTACTATTTTTATCTTCTCTCTTGCATTTCTCTAAACTCTCTTTGTCTTTGTCTTTTTTATTTTCTCTCTCCTCTCTCTATCCCTTCTCCTCTCTTTTTATTTCTTTCCCCTTCTCTCTCTCTCTCTCTCTCTCTCTCTCTCTCTCTCTCTCTCTCTCTCATGCACTGTCATTGCCCATCCGGCTTCATCATCGTTGCTTTGACCTAGCTCCGCAACTACAACCTAATCCGAGTATGCCACCTCGTTCTACTCCCAACTCCATACAGTGTCAATGACAGTGCCCTCCACCACACCACTCCCCACACTACTATGGCCATGCTTCTTCTATGATGATTGTTTGCTATTCTCATGCTCCTTGTTGGTTTTGCAACCGTGCCCTCTCACTCCCAAACGCCCTGAGGCTTGCGTCGAGAGAGTGAGTGAGTAAATGAATGAGAGAGAGAGCTACGTCAACCTCTCTCAAGGCCCACTACTGCTTCTCGGCGCAGAGAGAGAGAGAGAGAGAGAGAGAGAGAGAGAGAGAAGGTTGAGTAAGCTTATATGCATCCCCACCTACTACTACAAGAAAAAGAGAGAGTCCTAAATGCCATGAGGCTCACTTGCTACTCCTACCAAGGGGGGGGGGGGGGGGGGGGAGAGAGAGAGAGAGAGAGAGAGAGAGAGAGAGAGAGAGTTGTGTGTGTGTGTGTGTGTGCGCGCACGCGCGTGTGATAGAGAGAGAGAGAGAGAGAGAGAGAGAGAAGCTACAACGTTGCATGGTTTCTAGAGAGGAAACAAAGAGGCATTTTCAAAAGTCAGTTTTTATAGGTTTGGTACCATGTTACAAGTTTGGGAAGGCCTTTGGAGGTTTGGGAATTCGCTAAGGTACATCTAAAATAATATACAACATGATGATCCCCACCTACTACTGCTCCTGTTGAGAGAGAGAGAGAGAGAGAGAGAGAGAGAGAGTTGTGTGTGTGTGTGTGTGTGTGTGTGTGTGTGTGTTAAAGAGAGAGAGAGAGAGAGAGAGAGAGAGAGAGAGAGAAGTTGCAATGTTGCATGATTTTTAAAGAGGAAACAAAGAGAGATTTTCAAAATTCAAATTTTGTAGGTTTGCTACTATGTTGCAAGTTTGGGAAGGCCTTTGGAGCTTCAAGAATTCCCTAAGGTATAGCTAAAATAATATATATTACAAACAAATATATATTGTGATTAAGTATCAATTGATCATTATGTTGGCGCCAATATTATGAGCATTTAGGCTTTCATTGACTACCATGTAAAAACTCACAATGTTATCGATGACAATGGGAACATCAACACTTGCTCTACATTGCATCCATCAATGACACAATCCAAGTACCCTACCCCCAAAATAATTACTTCCTCAAGATGTTGGATGTCTTGAATGACTTCCTCAAGGTGGGGTCACTAGAAAACCTCACTAAGTGCTACACCTGTATAAGAAAAGCCACACCACCACCGCCACCTCCTCCTACTCCTCCAAGTGGTCCTCATAGAACCATCTCAATCTATCCACGTAGTCAATGAGCATCCAACAAGCTTAATGTTGTTCACATAGAATTTATCTTGATCGTGATAAAAGCTTATTTGTTAAAGTGAATGGGTGAGCTAGAGCCATCATTATATCAATTTATGTTTAAATAGGGAGACCTCAACTCTCCTCTAATTTACTATGCCATCCCTATTATTTGCTTAGATTCTATTTACTACATCATGTAATTTTATAGCCATCACCTACCACCCTTGCTCCACTAGTTCCAACAAGTATTCTAAAGGGAGCTCCAAGTCTAAGCTAGTGTAAAAGCATGAGAAGCTTGTAGCCCTCAACAAGGACTTCTCCATGAGTTGTTGCAAGCATTAGTGTATGCCCTTGGCAAGTGCAACCATGGTAGCAACATATAAGGTGGTGCTTCAAATAGTTTGAGGTAAAAGTGCATACCATTGCTTACATCTACCACCTTAACATTGTTAGACTATAAGTGTACTACTTAGCCAAGAATGGGAAGCTACTAATCTACAACTACATCCCAAATGGTAGCTTTGCCTCTACATTACCCTTTTTCTTTTGGGGGGGGGGGGGGGGGGGGGGGGGGAATTTAAGAAAAGAGAATTCATTTATATTTCCATTTGTACTTAACATCTAAGCACTAAGAAGAATTGATTTTGTACTACAAGGCACTTCACATCATCACTTGGAAGATTGCCTAGGGAAGAGCATGGAGCTATCATACTTACACCAATGTAAGGTCCATGACCTCTAGTAATGTGGCCAAGTTGGCATGTCACTATATGCTATGGGAAGCTTGGTAGTACACAAACATAAGTGCATTTTTAATGTACTCTCACCACTCACTAAGTAGTGAAATTTTCTAATGGGCAACAATTGCATCTACATCAACTAGGAAATGACCCTACCATTGACTAACAATGTTGTACTTACCTCCTAATGTAGCACCCTCCCACCAACATGGCACCTATCGAAAAGGGATGCATGGTTCAAGAGGAGGTTGAGATTTGAATGTGAATGGTGGTCATGGTTTCTACAAGAGCTTAGTATAAGGAGGTTAAGATGACTTACTCTTTCGAGTGTTTTCATGCCCTATGCACAAACTCTCTCACATAGCCAATTTGTACTCTAACTACCAAATACATTTTCTGTAAATCCCATAAATAAGAGGACTCAAGAACTAGTTGTAATAGACTCATCATTGCTCGTCTCTCATGATATAGTTCAATTTGCAAAAATGAAGCTCCAACATTATCATTATTTTGTTGTATGCTCCCTTTAGAGCTCCAAGCCACCTCTTTCACCCTCACCCTATACTAGAACCACCATGTGGAGAAAGGGAGAAGAAATAAATAAAGGGAAGAAAGAAAATGGAGAGGAAAAACCTCTTTCAAACTCTCACTTGCACACACACACACACACACACACACACAATCAATGAAGAAGGATACAAAGTCAAGTAGAACTGTAATGTACCAAAATCAAAGATTATGTATTTTGGATTGCATTATATTATTTTAGGAGCAATTATTCACAATGTGTAATAATTGTAGGTTGCACCATTACTTTCACAATATTATTTGAGATCTAGGCTTGCTCCCATGCAAATTGTAAAAAATATTAGAGCTAGATAGGAAGACTTGTGGGGCTATATGAGGTTGTGGGCATAAGCTTCTATTCACTCTTGATTGCAAGAATGTGTAACTACGATTCTTGGAGCATTGTGTGGATCATGGAGCTATCAACAATTCAACAAGGTTAGCCTTAAAGAATGCCATGAGGATCTCTCATTACTTCTTTGTGCCATGAGGATCTCTCAAAGAATGCCATGAGGATCTCTCATGACTATCCTTGGGAATCTCAGGAAGAATCTCAAGAGGATGGAACTAAGGCTAGCCCATCCCTAAATCTTCAAAGGAGACAAAACCAATGGACTTAGCCAGAACTAGCCAAAAAAACTCTCTGGTTGATAAGATTCTCACTGAGGAGGAGCTACATATTGCGAGTAGACTCGGACAAGGTACCATGCTACTCGATGTTGCAAAATATCTACCAAAGGAGCAATTGATCAAATGGCAGTCTCAAAGAGACCCAACCTATGTGGCGCCAACTTCCTTTCGAGTGTCTAATCATTCAAAGAACTAGCCATATTATATCATTGCAAAATCCAAGAGAATGGGCAATTGTGAATGATTGCAAATCAGCCCCAAAACTCAACCAAAGTAAGGATAAAACAAGAGGGAATTCCAAAGTATAGAGTTGTCCACCAACTATAGGCAATAGACTGCCATAGTAAAATGTCTACTCTCCAAGACAATGTTAAAAATTGTAATTACAGCATTGCTGTAATAAATACGATTAAGACCAGTATGAGCAAATAATTAGGAACTACCAAGCTCCCACTACTAGGAATATCCTAGCAACACCCAAGATATGTAAAAGCAACTAGTAACGAAAAGGCACACAACCGGTACTGAAGTCTCTATTTCATAAACTCAAGGGAGATAGTAACCAATACATCCCATATGCATAGACATTGTGTATGTAAGAGATCTCAAGATCAATTGCAAAGATCCATCAAATACACAACTAACTGAGTAGAGAGTAATGGAGCCCAATACATAACCAAGAAGCACATATACATCCTTGATATCCTACTAATAGAGGTAAGTGCTAGTGTCCAAAGCATGTTAATCAAATCAGCCCACTAGTAGGTGTAACTACATCCAAGAGGATCCAAGAGAGCATGTACATAAGGGAAGAGTCCCACTATCTTAATAAACCAAGCTCAATTGCATAGAAGATCTAAAACTCTAATGATATGTATTTAAGTAAATGCAAATCTCTAAAAAGCACATCCATTGAACCATATCCAGAGCATAAAAGAGTAATGCAAGGGTTCATATATCAAGTACATAACATCAAGTGCCCAAAGACATAAACCAATACATCCGAGAGCATAAAGCACGATAAGTCTTCAAATTGGTAAATGAAAATCACTAAAGCAACTAAAGCATGCTATCTTCAATATTGACAAACTTGATGGCACAAATTTTTCTTATCTGAAGATGCAAATATGGCACGTATTGGTATAGAAGTATTAGATTAAGCTATTGAAATCTACAAGTGTCAAGCCCAAAGACATAGATTAGATGATTGGGATGAGTTGGATGAGCTATGTAAATCCACCCTTATTTTATCATTGTCTAAATAGGTTTATTTTAATGTTGTGGTATTTGAAAATAATGCTTGCTAGTTATGGGAAAATATATGCAATCTTTATGACAAGCAAAGTCCTATGCCACATATGTATTGGTTGAAATAGCTTATGGACCTTTGCATCAAGGAAGGAATGTCTATGTCTACTTGAATGAGTTTCATTCGATTTTCAACTTGTTGACTTCGCAGGGTATTTACTTTAAAGACAACCTACCTTCCTTATTCTTACTTGTTGCACTTCTCGAGTCATGGGATACTTTTTGTAAGGCCATGTGTGCAAATACTTCTAAAGATAGCTCAAAGATCCATGATATTGAGGGTGCTTTACTCATAGATGAGGTAAACAGAAAGAATATGGATTCCTCCCGCACTTCTCATGCATTACCTGTTAAGGGCAAACATGATGGTAAAAGCAGTAATGGCCATCGTGGTAGAAACTCACAAAGGTCTTCGTCTCATGACCAATCTCACAGTAAGTCCCATGGTCATAAGTCCTCTCTGACATGTCATTACTATGGAAAGTAGGGTCATATTTAGCCATAGTTCCATAAGCTTCTCAATGATAATCACAAAGAGAAAGCCAAGGGAAAAATGCAAAAAAAGTTTTATAATCATAGCATTGTCCTTAGTAAGTCTATTGTAAAGATTGAAGAGGTAAATGTAGTGTAGCCAGAGTCAAATGATGAGTACATCTTAGTAGCTTCCTCTCTTAATGCTTCTCAGTTGAATGATGCTTCATCTACATATTCTCAGTGTTGGTTGCTTGATTCCAAGGCTTCCTTTCATGTTACCTCACATCGAGATTAGTTTTAGTCCTATCGTAGCATGACAAGTTTTGTGCAATTGAGAAATGACTTGGCATTAGATACTATTGGTATTGGGAATATAAGATTATAGTTTCCCTCAGGTAACTCTTTTACTTTGCATCATGTATGTCATGTATTGCCTTTAACCAAAAATCTTCTATTTGTTGGATAATTGGATGATGTAGGCTATTATGTATCTTTTGGTGATTCTGCATGGAAGATTACCTATGGAAATCTTGTCTTTGCTAAAGCTAATGCCTCTATCTTTAATTTGTATCTAGGTATCTTGACCATATCTTGGCTATGGCTAACATACCACATGTATCTTTATGACATCATCGCATTGGAAACATGTCCTTAAAAGGAATGAAAATGCTTATTCATTTGCATTTTCTTCTATCTCCTGAGATTAGAAACGTTTTAATTCTTTTGATCATTGTCTTTGTGGTAGATAAACACATAGTTCTCATAAGAAGTCTATCATTACACGCATGGGTAAGCCTTTGGCTATTCTATATTCTAATATATGTGCTTCCATGCCTTGTCAGTCAATATGAAACACTTTGTTACATTTATTGATTTCTATTTGCAAAAGGTTTGGCCATATCCTATTAAGTTGAAACTAGGTGTCTTATCTACCTTTCAAGATTGGCTTACTCTTGTGGAGAACCGGTTTAGGTATCGGTTGAAATACCTAAGGTTTGACAATGGGGGTGAGTATGTTTCTCAAGCATTTGAGTAGCTTTATGATGAGAGGGGTATTAAGCATTAGTTGACCACCCCATGCATCCCACCCCAAAATGGTGTTGTAAAGCATATGTCCATGACCATTTAGAAAATTCCAAAGTATGCATAGTCAAGCAAGCTTACCACAATATTTTTGGGCTATGACATCTACTATTGTTATACATTTGATGAACAGATCCCCATGCACTACTATTGGTTGTCAGGTTGTGAAGGAGATATGGTTTGGACAACCTCCCTTATATGTGCATCTTAGAGTCTTTGGATGTGAGGCTTTCAACCATGCACCCAATGATAAATACGATAATTTGGATCCTAAGTATGCAATGTTTGGGTAAAAGGCCTTTGGGCCTGCCCGTGTACACTGTGACCGCCCATTCTTTATTCATACATAATATGATAGTGCAATAAGGCTATCAGTTCAATTGGACAGCACCTACATTGTGTGTGCTCTTCTCTCCCACATCTTCCTCTTCTCCTTCTCCACTACCATTGCATCCCCTTTAATTAGTATCAGAGCTTTGGATCAGAGCTTGATCGTGGAGCTTGGCCTAGCATTACTTCAGCTCGGATTGAAGACCTAGAGCTTGGAACTTCAATGCCAGCCATGGCTTCTTCCCCCCGAGGTAAGATTTATTCTCCCGCCTCTCCCTAGCCCTCATAGGCTCTTTGCAGGTGTTCCTTAGCTTCATTGGGCACCTTGTATGCCCCCATTTTCCCCCTTATCCTCAACATAACTAGCAGGCTCCACAGTAACAGCTCATGTTTTTTTACGCCTGTTTCAAAATCTGGCTTAAAAATCCCATTTTTTCTCATATCTCGGGTATCCAAAACCCGATTTAGGCAAGGTACAAGTCTAACTTGGGGTTTTGGCACACTCCGGATGCAATGGTGATGTCAGATGTGCCAAATTCTGATCACAGAATTTTATTTAACAGATCTGAGTTGATTTACAATAAGAAAATGCCATGCTTTTAGCTTACATGATGCTCTCGAGGCTTGGTATTTGATGCCCAAATGCTTTGGGGATGTTTGCCCAATGTTTTGAGATGCTTTGGGACTTGGTTTGAGCTTCCATAGCTTGATTTATGCAAGGATTTACTATTGTACATTGTTTGGACATCAAGGTTTTATTAGGGAGGATGGCTTATGCATAATGCTCTTTGTTGACATTCGGGTGTCCTGTTAGATGTATTGATGCTTGGTCATCATGGTTTATTCCTGGATATTCTATTTGAGAGCTATTGAGCCTTGATTTGGATGCAGACACTTTGTTCTTGGTTGGGATTTATGCTACCTTGGTTGATAGGTATATCCAGTTTGGTTATGCTATGGTCTATAGGTGCCCCAACTACTCGGGATGATATGCCAATATATTTGGATGATGCTACTTTGATGCTTCTTGAGCAAAGAGTAGAGCTCAATTCTTGGTTCACTGCCATTTTCTTTGTAGCTGGCATTTCACTTGACAAGGTTTATGCCCCATGCTACCCATTGTGGGATTGATGTTTGATGTGGATGCTTTTGGGTTCAGCTGTAGTATGGCAGATGTTTGGGCTTGAATTGACTTTCATTTGAGAATTTTGTGGAGCAGTTTGCATTTGGTTGGCTTATCACTTATGCAGCTTGGATGTTGTTTGGCCCTTAATGCCTTGATTATGGATCTTGGATTTACTTGGACGCAGATACATGTTTGAGCAGTGCTTGCTCCATTGTCTTGGCAGTTGGTTATTGAGCTTTCATTGCTCATTGATGCTTGGTTCTTTGTGGGTTACTCCTTGATCAATGGACTTCTTGATAGTGTTTGGGTTTAGCAATTATGGCTTTGTTGCTTTTGTGTTGCCTAGCTTCTATGCTAGTTGGGTTGCTTTTGCCCATACAGGTCAGAGAGCAGTTGCTCTTGATGCTTACCCGGCTATGCACTTTGTCTACTATCATGTACTTTATAGAGCCACTTATTTAGATGTTGTTGTATAGATACTTGGGCTTCTCATGGAGCTTGACCATTGCATGTTCTTATGCCACTCACCAATCTTGCATTGACTTGGATACTACTATGTGGTCTGATGTACTACAAAGTCATGTTTGCCATTATGGTTATGGCTTGATTTCATGGCTGAATATTGTATGCTCTTTTGACAGATGTCTTGGCCTTTACACTATTGTGGTTGGTTATGTCATGCACTTAGCTACGAGTCTTTTTCATGTGGGAGCTTCTTCATCCCTAGTTGATGCTTCGATGCTTCCCTCTCTAGTGAGGATGGAAGAGTACTTGCAGTAGCATGCTTCTACCACTTGTGCTTCTACTGATAGTTGTCTTGATGAGTAGGTTCCCTATGTTGGGACAACCCTCGACTCCTTGAGCTCTGTGGATGCTATGGATAGCCCTATTCATGATGACTTGGATTCCTAGTCGTCTTCTACATATTCTTCTTCTATAGATGTATGCTTCCATTGTGGGAAGCTTGGGCATGTTAAAAGAAAATGTTTCAGATGGATTAGAGAGCAGTAGAGATAGAGACGGACTCGACATGAGCAGAGAGTTAGAGATATAGCAGATGCAGCAGGTGTTACCACTCTTACTAGTGGTGAGATACATGCAGTTACCCATGATGATGCATTTGAGCATGTACTCCTGTCATCTTGTTTTCCTACATCTTACTTGCTCTCAGTGAGATCAGGCCTATGTGTTTGACTGGCTTTTGGACTCTATGGCATCTTGTCATGTTACCCCTCATAGAGCATGGTTCTCTTCTTACACGGAGGTTGATAGATGTATTGATTTGGGCCTTGAGCAGTCTTATGCTATTGTTGGTATAGGGGATATATACCTAGCTTTGCCTAATGGGACTTCTCTTATACTTAGGGATGTTTTACATGTTCCCATGCTTAGTAAGAGCTTGATTTCTGTCTGTCAGTTTCATAATGCAGGATATACTATTTCTCTTCAGGATAGGTCATGGAAGATCTGTCATGGTTGCTTGATTTTGGCTAGAGGTTCTAGAGTTGGTTCTCATTACCCACTGCATGTCTCTCATGTGGGAGATTCTATGGTTGTAGTTATCCGGATACCACATGCATTGTTATGGCATTATCGCCTAGGCCATATGCACCACAGAGAGATGGAGATCTTGTCTTGTTTAGACTCATTATTGCCTCCTATGTCACTTACAGATCTTGATGCTTGCCTTGATTGTACTCTTGGTCCTGTTGTAGAGCCCCCTTGGCTTATGGCTATTGTACGAGGCATGCTTCTCTAGATCTTGTCCATTGTGTACTATTGGACCTATGCCTTCCCAGTCACTTGGTGGAGCGACATACTTTGTGACCTTTGTTGATCATGCTATCCACCGTGTTTGGGCTTTTCCCTTGGTGTAGATTGAGGATGCTACAGTTATGCTTGATAAGTTTATGGATTCTGCTAGTAGTAGGCCTAGGTGCTTGCAAATGGATTATGAGAGTCATGCTCTCTCTCCCAGATTTCGAACCTCTTGTCAGCAATATGGCATTGATTTCTTGTGCCCGTTGTATTATGGGATCTTGTATGCACTACGGTGATGCTATGTGCGACTCTGATGCTTTACAGCCGTGCATTGATGAGTTGTGCTTGCTTCATGAGAAGCATTCTTGGTGGAGATGCGGGATTGCTTATCTCCTAGATGTCATGGACTCGAGGATGCTTGACTCTTCTTCTGCAGAGATTCCTGACACTTCTTGCACAGCTCGCTTTCCGATTGGGCGTTGGGTGAGATGTCATGATTCCTCACCTTGTCTTTTTTTTTTTCTTTGTTTTCACTCCCCAGCCACATTGGCCTTTTAGTGGGAGGTTGTTGGGGCAAAAGGCCTCCGGGCCTACCCATGTACATTGTGACCACCCATTCTTTATTCATATATAATATGATAGTGCAATAAGGCTGTCAGTTCAATTGGATAGCACCTACATTGTGTGTGCTCTTCTCTCTCGCATCTTCCTCTTCTCCTTCTCCACTGCCATTGCATCCCCTTCATGCAAAATGCATCTTTCTCGCTTATGCAAATGCAAGTGAGATGGGATATCACCTATGGGATCTATAGGCTCAAAAGGTTATTCATGCCATGATGTTATTTTTCATGAGGAGAATATGCATAAGTAGCTTGAGTAGGTAGTTGAGGTATGTAGGATGATCTTTTAGGAGAAGCCTTCTGTTAGAGCTCGATAGGTTGTAATAGCTAATGTTCCAGTGGCCCATAATCATGATATATGGATAGGATGTATATGTCCCACGTCCTATTTTAAGATGATCTACTCAAGATAGATATTAGCTTGATTGGTTTGACTATGTTATGGTGATAGATTATGGTGAGCCCCTTACTCCTGAGGAGGCCATGCGTAGAGGTGATAGTCACTATTGGGAGAGGGCCATGTAGTCTAAGTTTAATTTGTTGCAAAAAAACCATACATAGAATTTGGTTCTTTTTCCTAGTGGAAAACATGCATTGCCATGCAAGTAGATGTACAAGTTGAAGAGGTATCCATGGACACCCCAAGCCAGCATATAAGGCCAAATTGGTTGCTAAGGGTTTTAAGTAGGAGCATGGTGTTGTATTTGATGAAGTCTTTTCTCCTACATTCAAGATGACTACCCTATGCTTGGTTTTGGCCTTGGTTGCACAGTTGGATTTGGATCTTTATTAGATGGATGTGAAAACAACTTTGATGAAGCCTTATTTTGGTACAACTTTTGTCATTGTAAATGCAATGTATTTTAAAATGTAGTGCAAATTGAAAGGTCTTTTGGGCATGTAGAAAGCTTATGCACTTGGCCTAAGATATTGAAGACTACGAACCTTAGAAGAATTTTGTATTTTGTACTTTAATATAATATAATCAAAACAAAAAGGGAGGTTTCAAGAGTCATGTGAGAAGAGGTTGGAAGAGGTGGCAGCACTTCCTCTCTTATTTATCTTGCTAATCACATGATTCTATCTCTCTCTCTTGGTCTTTGCACAACTCTTGCTTTACTTTCCTATGCTTCATGTTTGATCTTATGAGAGGGAGAGAGTGAGGATGTAATGTCTATCTCAAATTTTTGTGTGCATTTGGTTCATGGTTTAGATTTTGTGTGTAAGAGAAGGTTTAGGAGTGCTTCTTTTCTGGTCTTCTAGGTTCACAAGAGTACTTGCAGCCTCCCTTACTCACGTTTTGTGATGCTTGGAAGGCGATTATCAAACTTGTTTATGTGGGGACCTCTATGATGATATCTATATATAGTAGCTTAAGGGCTTCATGCAAAAGGGAAAGGAACACCTAGTATGCAAGTTGAGAAAGAGTCTTTATGTCCTTAAGTAGACACCTAGGAAATGGTACCATAAATTCAATGCTTTCATGCATTCACAGGGATATACTCTTTGTATTTATATATAAAACAAACCTATGATGGTAGCCTTATCATCTTGGTATTTTATGTCAATGGTATGTTGATTACTAGGAGAGCTCATGATGAATTGGATGCTTTGAAGACTCACCTCAAGAAGAGCTTTGAGATGAAGGACATGGGGCAGGCCTCATTCTTGGTATGCACATATGATTGCTCTTAAGGGATCCTTTACTTATCCTAGTACACATGCATATAGAAGGTACTTGAGCAATTCCATATGCAGGATGTTAAGCCTATATTGGCTATCCTTTATCTTCCCATATGAAGGTCAATCAGGTTGATTGTCCCAAGTCAGATGAGCAGAACCCTTATGCATCCGCAGTGGTGGGTAGTTTGACATATGCCATGATAGCCGCTTTTCCTAATATAGCATTTGCAATGGGAGTTATGGCATGCCATATGGCTACACTTGGCTAGTGACATTGGGATGTCATAAAGGGTATCATGAGGTACTTGAAAGGCACTGTAGATATGTGTACTTTCTATGGTGGCTGGTTGTGGATTATAGTGACTCTGACTATGCATAAAAATTGATAGTAGGAAGTCCACCTTTGGGTATGTCTTCACATTTGCTGAAGGTGGTGTTTCTTGGATGTCCAAGGTGCAGAAATGCATGGCCTTGTCTACTATTGAGGTAGAGAATATTGCAGCCCACTGAGGCTTGCAAGGAGGCCCCATGGCTAGGATGTCTAGTGGTAGACCTTGGTATTACTATTTCTCCTACATTACATTTGGATTCTATGAGTGCTATTCAGTTGGCCGATCACACATTGTGACTATTGAAGTTTCCAGGTCTTGTGTCTCTCTCTTACTCTCTTACTTCATTGACCATAGCTTACATCTCTCTTGCTTTCGCTTGCTCATGCTTCCGCTTGGGCTCCACCCTTCATCAATCATAGTTGGGGCGGGTAGGGGGGGGCAACTTCTAGGATTCCACTTTAGATTTAAATATAGTTGTTGTAAGGTTACTGGACCTTTTTTTTTTTTTTGGAGGCAAGGGTCTCATTAGCTTTAGGATATTAAGCATTGAGTTTATGCTATGCTCTTTGGAGAATGAGCCAAGGGTTGTTGTTAGTGTGATTTCATTTGCAATTTGTAAGATGTGGCTGTATCATTAGTGGTTTGGTTGTGTTTGCAATTAAGGATAGTTGTTTAAGCCAATCTTTGGGTTAATTAGAAGTATCCCTAGGTCTATTGGGTTGATGGTTGGTTACATGAGTGATTCTTGATTTAGATTGTTGGATTTTTATCGTTGCTTTTCCCTTAGGATATGTTTCATTGGCAAGGATGGCAACACAAGGGGCTGTTATTGTTGCATTGTTTCTTCCTTGTTAGGTAGTGAAGGTGTGGACTTGGGCAACCTAGGGTGTTGAATGGGACTACCAAGAGTCATGGGTCGTTCCTTATCAACATTTAATTCTTTCATCATCTCCTTGTTCATATTTTCTAGGGTGGATTGGGTAGCCTCATTGTCATTCAATAGTTTTGGCTCTTCTTGGGTTATTACCAATGGGTCAGTAATTGATTTAGTTTATTGAGCCTCAAGAGTTATAGATTTTTTGGCCTTCTTGCAATAGACAAGAATCCACTATTTGAAGACGAATTGGGATTGCTAAGGTGCCATGGTAATTTTGGGCAGCTTCCCCTCCTATAGAGATGGCTTCTCAAGTGTCATTGGTTACCGTTATGAGCTGGCAAAATTACTTGAATTGTTGCACTTAAGTTGTAATAGATTATGTATTTCTCACATGATAGATAAAATTTTACTTTTCTTTAGCTTACTCAATTGGTTTGGTGTGGGCTTAGGTCTTGTCCTAGGCTTAGTCTTCCTTCTTTGTGAGAATGTTGAAGCCTTAGCAATGGTTGGTGGAGGTGGTCTAATTGGTATCTGCAACCATAACCATCAGTTTCTTCTATAGTACCCTTGATTAAGCATGAGGATTTTCATGATCCATCACTGCTTTGCACTAGCCCTCTGTGAGATGGACTCTACCCAAATGGGTCAGGGAATGTAAGGCCCTATTATAGGGTGTGGATAGAGCAAAATAAGATTGACTTGAGATGAATGATAGACCTTACTCTCTTGGTCTAGTAGAAGGAAAAACAATTACAAAGAGACATGGGGCAATTACTTGCCAAGTCCAAATGGCTAGACTGGATGACACGACTACAAAACCCCTACAAACTTGGCTAAGGGGCTAGACTGATGCACTATCAACAAAAGCAACTAGTCTCAACCCTTCGCTTGTAGAAATGGATAATGGACCAAGAGTTGTGAAAATATCTAATAGTGATCCAATCAAAATAGTAGGATGCAACACTATGATCTGAAAAATTGAGGCCACCTTTGTTGATCCTCATGACAAAGAGCTTATACCAATTTCCTATCTCAAGGTCAAATTGTAATGATATAATTCACACTTATGGAGGATCCTCATATTCCCTCCTAGGAAAATGTACAATCTTGACGGCCATTGAGATTGAAAGCATGCCAATTGTGTTCTATGTATAGTCTAATCATGATAATATAGGGAAGAAAGTCCCACTTGGACAACCTTTCAAATATGCAACTAATTGCAATGTTGATTGTGCAGGGCACAACAAATACATTTGACACTACCAAGTGTCAAGATAATCGTTAAAACACCCCACCTAACATCCCTTATATCATAGAGGCATCCATAGTCATGACACCCCCATTGATTTGCACCAAAACTAGTAGAGTTTGATGCACCCAAATCAGAAGAGCACTCACCAGAAGAATAAGGCCTAGAGCAAAAGGAGGCATACACTCCCATCATACATATCCCCCACATATCCTAAGAGCAGTATCGTAGAAGGTGGCAAAGTACCCTATCCCCTATGAGCTCCTACTACAAAAAGAAGAAGGAAACTTATAGGAAACCATGAAAGACACTAAAAGAGACAAGGATCAAGTGCTTGCAGGTTCAAAAGACGATAGTGTGATTACTCATACAAAAACTAGAGTGTATCGCAATGAAGTGACTAGACCACTCGGATCTCACTATTTATCAATGATCTTGCCAAGCATAGGGAAGGAAGGGTAGGTACCTCAAGTTGAAGCCAAGAGAAACATGTCCAAGTCTACCAGAATGGTGATATCCATCTTGGAGAACAATAAGAGGGTGTGGGAAGCCTTTTGTTATTCATGTGAAGAAAAAAGGGTGGATCCACTCTACTACGCTTACCCATGGTGACATGGTAAGGATTATAAAGAAAAGTCAATGTTTTAGGTCCATCTTCCCAAGGATTCCAAATATAAAAGCTACTCACATTGATAGGTCTACCTCTTCTAGTCCATAGACCTATTGCCATCTTTTACTCACTTTGTAAAGAATTCACTAACTACTCTGACCCCTCCTTCATCACAAATGCAACTACCTTAGGCTTCTCATCAAGTTGCTATGGCAACCCATGACACCATATACAGACTGATCTCCACTGCTATTCTTCAACATAAATGTTGGTTTCGATCGAGTGGTGATGGTTTAGCTTCACCTTAGAGCTACACTATTACCCACATTTTGTGTACAATTGCTGGAGAACATGATGGGCAATAGGTTCACCATTTGTACACATCTCTTCTACCTAGAGTCCTCATTAGAATTGTGTGTATCTATCACCAATAAAGGATGCCTTTAGTAGATTGCAACATAACACTTAGGCCACTTCTTGAGTGAGGTGCCACCATTTGTGTACTCACTTGTATTTTACTTCTATTTTTAAAAAATTTGAGAAAAGAAAAAAAAACAATATCACACTTTCACTAGACCTAGGGACCCTCGGGTTAGAAGCATTCAATAGCTTTGGTTAGCTAGTTCCATCTCTCATCCCTTAGTCCACACTTGCACATTACAATCTCAAGGTAGATTAAGGGCAAGACACCTTAGGCTTTCTCGAATAACTTGTCACCTTGAGATCAACATAGAACAATAACTTCACACCAACTAAGTGTATGATAACATTCCAAGTTTACTTGGAATTCAACCTAGCTCCTAGTTGCATAGGGACATGCACCACTCACTGCATGAGCAAGGTAGATTGATCCCTTAGAGAGAGAAAAAGTGGCATAGCAAGTATACTAGACCTCTTATAGATCCATCGATAGTGGTGGCCCACATCAACCATGCTCCATCAATTGTGACTCCACCTCTCTTTAGTGCTACTTGTCAAAGCATACACAACCTTCAACATCTCTATTTCAAGCCTCTTTCCCTAGCTCTTAGACATCAACCACCATCCCTCCTTCATAGGACTTCTCACTAAGCATCTTATCATATCTCACTTGAAATAGTAAGTTACATTTGATACGAGTGCTAGATTGTTGTGAAAAAATAAGTTGGATTTTTCATTGAGAGCCTAGCTCCCTTCCCTACAAAGTATATCAAATATTAGATATCAAATATTAGGGGTTGGATGTCCAAAGGAGATGGGGAAACCTTAACCTTAGAACTCTTGTATAAAAGAGATGAAAAATAATAGAATAAGCTATTAAAGTACTGAGCTCAGATGTACAAAACTTCTATAGCAAAAAATATACAACAAGGAAAGTTTATTACAAGGCCCTAATGAATAAACAATTGAGACTCTTTAGTGTCAGGCATATGGGGGACCTAAGAAAAGCACCTCTCCTCCTCCTCATGGTCTCCAAACTCTCTTATATCCTCTTCCATCTCTCACACAAAGTGTGAATAATATCTACCAAACCCTAAAGCGAGTCTTTGCAATAGATATGTCTAATAAATCTATGATATGACTACAACTAGTAGTCCACATGTACCAAGCAATAATGTTAGCTATGAGCTCCCATTTGTGACAATGTCCCTAGGTCCTCATAGTTTCTAAGAAATTTGGCATGGTAATCTTACTCACAAGTTGCCCCAAGTATTGTGTGATAAAGAAACAAGAAAAATGAGCAAGAAAATGTATTTGTCTCCATCTTTCTTCTTGTGTTCTTGAGTGAGCTTCTCTTGCATGCATTATGCATGTTTGACACAATAGTTCAACAAGTACCCTTACCACATGATTTGTGATATGGTATCAAAGATGCACCAGTGCAATAGAGGATGATTTTGGAGGTTAAAGTAAAGAAGAAGAAGCAAGTAAGAAACATATAAGAAGCTCTCCCATTCTCATACTCTCTCTTGGATAGTACCTATGGAGACATTGAAAGTAGGATAGAGAAAAAATCTCAGATTGCTCTGAGAGTTGGCGTGGAAATAAAACTGTGTATATTTTGCAGATAGGCCCTTTGAGGCTATCCCATTGTGTTTTTGGCCTTTTGACCATTTCGAGCCCAATTTTAGCTTTGCAAGGTTGTAGAGAGAAAATTCAAGGTATATTGTAATTTCAAATGTGTCAGTTATTCTCAAGTGCATAGGTTATAAATTTCAAATGTAATGTTTTGAGGTGTTTCTCAAGAAGAAAACACAAGGTTTCTTTGCAAATAGGTTGCATATTTTATGTATTACTGAGAGTAATTAGTGAAAGCTATTACCCGATTTATTGTTGTGCACTTCTTGTAAAAAACTACAAAAGACTTACTTGCTATTTGGTACTCAATCTTGTCATAATGATTGAGAACACTAGAATCCTAATCTTGAGAAGCTAGATAATAAAACAACCACCCATTGTAGAAGTTTAGTGTGATGAACTTCCTCATTGGAAAAGGCATGTATTTGTTTTAGGTGAAGAATAGAAACCACATCTAAGTGATTCTTCAACTATAGAAGAATTAAAGGCATAGAAAGAATGGAGTGCAAAAGACAAAAAAGTGATGTATTGGTTGTCTATAGGCATTGATAAACACTATGCCAAGGTATACAAAAAATACAAAGAGTTCACATGTAGCTTGGATCACTTTAGTAAATATAAAGGCAATAAATATTCAACTCAAGCAAGAGCTAAATACCTTGAAGAAAGGGAAGATATATGTAAATGAGTATGTTTTGAAGAAGAAGAGCATTGCAAATTCCTTAGCAACTATTGATGCAATAGCAAATGATGATGATTTGATTTCTTCTACTTTGGATAGGCTTAATAATGAAAAATCTTTGAAATCTTTTATTACTTTTGTATATGTATGGAAGCCATTCCTAGATTTTGATGAACTGGTCTCTCTCGTGATGAGTGAAGAGATCAATGTATAGGGCGAATTATTGAAAAGAAGTGGCGAACATATCCTAGAATTCTACTCAAGTTCAAGAAGGGAATGTGACATGTTCTCTTTAAGAGATCGTGATATGGGACATGTTGGTGATAACTAGCAAAAAAAGTTGAATCAATAGTTTCGTAGCATACAGATTTTCAAGAACCCTAGTAACTGTAGAGGCAAGGGGAGCTCTAGAGGAAGAGGTGGATGGAAGAATAGAGGTTTGGGTAATTTTGGGATTGTCTATGATTATTGTGAAAGAATAGGTCGTACTGCAACCCATTGTTATGACAAGAAGGATGATGCTTTCAATAGTAAATTGTCGTAATCAATAGGTCATATCGCAACCCATTGTTATGACAAGGAGGATGATGTTTCCAATAGTAAATTGTAGTAAGGGAATTATACATTATCTTCAAAACAAAATGATGATAAAAATGAGCATTTATTTGTCATGCAGCATATGATGAATGTTATTATAGGAAAGGGGACAAGTGATGATATATGATATATTAATGTAGGTGCATCTAATCATATGATTGGCCATGTTGAATGGTTTGGACATATGCATAATATTATAGAGAGACATGTGATGATTCAATGCCACTTGAATTCAGAAGTTAAAAAAAGTTAATTTGTCCTTGCATGATGGTCAAACAAAGCATTTATCAAATGTATTACATGTACCTTCTATCACTAAGGTCTACAACTCTAGCATATTTAATTCTAACAATCTTCCAGAGAGTTTTATCTCTTTTGATTGAGATCCCTTGGTCCCTTTATACTTGAATAGTTGGGTTTATGATTTTCAAATCCTTTGAGCTATAATATTTTGGACCATAAATATTCCTTAGGAATCTAGTTATCTTATATCATTTTAAGGCCATGAAGAGTACTTCCTCATGGGGTGGAAGGAAAGAGAGGTCCCTTGACATAAGTATTTCCTTCCTTCTTTTAAGGCCATGAAGAGTACTTCCTCATGGGGTGGAAGGAAAGAGAGGTCCCTTGACATAAGCAGTTCCTTCCTTCTTTTATGGATATTTTTCTCTAGTTCTTTGCCTTAATCCTTAGAAGGTCAAGGAAAAGACTACTATCTTTGATAGTTAGGTTGGAAGCTTGTAACCATGTTGGTTCCCTTTATAATCTAGATAATCCTTCTTTTAGACTTGGAAACTCTAATAGAGTAATGTAAAGTTACTATGATTAAACCTTGAGTCCCTATCCTAAAAGTAGTCCAATACTTATGTATCTTTGAGAGTATGAGTCTAACCCTTCTTAGCTCCAACCTTCAAATAAATGAGAATTCAGACTTGACTTAATTTCCTTATTACAATCATTTAAAGAATGGAAATGATCTATTAGTCAATAAAAAAGAAAGGGTTTCCACTAATGGCTATCTAATGTTTTCTTACATCTTTTAGTATTTGCTACCCTTTCCTTAACACTATCATTCAATAATACATGCCTTCTTAGTCCAACTTACGAGTTTAATGTGTAATCACTAGGATCAAATCCCATCATAGAGAAGCATGCTCCTTTCGGATGTCCTCTAGGGTATCATGAAATATGGATCCACCTTATTGAGCTATGGAGCACCTTAAGGTGTCCAATCTCGAAGGATACATTGCACACTTATCTTCTTTAGTTAAAGCCAATAAAAAACTTTTGATCAAGCTACATTGTAACAATAATAGAAATAACTTGGGGTTAATTTGGTGTGACACTATATGCGCATGCAATGTCTTGACCAACTCTCATACTTCTTCGCTTTTGGCAATTGTCGTCCATGAGCTCTAGAAATTGTTGGTGATTAACTTGCGCTTAAGTAGTAGTGAGAATGGTGATGATTAGCTAGATGATGCCTCGACGATGTGGTTTGCATTCAAGTTATGATGATCAATTGATGGACATCCTTAATAATGATAACAAAGCATAGTGGTAGTTCAAAGTATTCACCATGGCAATATTGTTGAGGAGGATGATGATGATGATGAGTGCTTTAATAATGATGATGGAGTTTATGTGATGGTGCTATTGTTCAATCAGTATTGAGAATAGCATGTGTGGATGGCTTGATGTTACAATTGGTTTCTTGATCACAATAGTCTCATGGATGACAATGTGTAGTTTGGAAGCGATGTTGAGTAGGTAGCAATATGTGACAAAAAATGTCAAGGAGGAACGACTCGTTAAGAGCTAAGATTAAGATTTTAACCTTTGTTTTATTATTTTTATCATTTTATTAATTTAACTTTTTGCAAGCCCATTTTTGCATAGGACTTGGGTTCTTCAATTGAAAAATTCCATAAATGGATGACTTGATTATTGCATGTGATAATGATAGTGGGATTGTTGATGGGGAAGGGCCTTTTGAAGAAAAATTTTGAGACGAAGGATTCGGGTGAGTTGCGATACTTTCTTGGTATTGAGGTAATCAAATGTGCTGATGGTATATGGATATACCAAAGGTAGTATGGCTTGGATATGTTATCTACTTATGGCATGATGGCATGTAAGTGTGAAGAATCAAGCTCAATAAATGAATGATTCTCTCTAATAGCAGGTTAGTTGGATGATAGGTGTGCTATAATAATGTCGGTCAGACCTAGTTGTACTAATTAGTTTAGTGACTAAGTCTCTTTCACACTATTATCTAGACTTAGGTCTTACTTGGTATTGTGTGTGTAAGTTAGAAAAGAATGAATAATAAAAAGAAGAAGAAGACAAAAGAGAGTGCTCAGTTCTATGTGATTTTCACATGTCTTTGTCTCTCTACCTCTCTCTTTGTATGCTGAACATGGTATCAGAGCCATAAGACCTTGAGAGCCTGTGAGCTTGGCATTGCAAGAGCTAGAGTAGGAAGACAAATGCCGACTATCATTTGAAGCCTATGAAGAAATTTACCCTACAACAATGGTAGCCATAACCAACACTTGAAGGGTATGCATTAGTGAGTTTTGGAGGCTATGTTTGTCAAAGCCTATTGAGGCTTCAAGGAGTGGTTTATGGACATGCATTAGAGCCTTGAGTTGTGCTGATCGAGGCTTAGAATGGGAGTAGAAAATCAACATGGAATTTGTAGTTCGTACTTGTTTTTTTATGCAAAGAATGGGCACTAAGCAAGCATAAGACAAGCATTGGAGTCCTTATAATGCATGGCACATAGCTCATCAATGGAGCTTATATAACTCACTTGAATGCAAATGAAAGCAAGCTTCATGAATAGTCAGAAGTAACCAATTGAAGGCTGAAATTTAGCTTGACATATCTTTGAATGTGCCCCTATTTTACATAGAGAATGCATACATACTCTCAGCCACTAATGCTTGAACTTGGTACATGTAATCATTATGATATTCTTGGCAATGTATATGCCTTTAATCTTGTGCACTTTGGCATGATCAAGAGGAGTTAAAAATTCAGACCTAGAATGCTTTTCATAGACTAAAAACTATCATGAAATAGTTGACAACTACACTTGAATCTCTTGAGCATTGTGAAGGTTGTTTGTATCTGCAGATGCTTGAGCATGGTTCCATGAATGGAGGATCTTTTTTTGGAATGCAATGAGCATTGAATGCTCAATACATAACTGATGTATTGCTAGATAAATAGTTCATTGGTTGTTCATAACATGTGAGAAGGTTTTTTTTTTGTCACTACTACTAACTGTATAATCAAGCATTAATGCCTATATGACTATGTATTGGTTCCTAGAGGTCATAACACATGTCTACTATGACTTAAGGATGTTTTGAGCTGAAAATACCCATGTTTTAGTAAAAAATATACTACTAGTTATTCATAGATTGTTGGTTATAGAATGCTAATCTGTTCACACTATTAAACAACTTGGTTGCGTAAGGGGTATCTAGGAGATGAAGTCCACGTGAACATGCTATCATGTCTAGATGTTTTGCTACATGCTTGGGGATGTTTTTGACATGTCTATACATTGAAATCTACTAGTTATTCTAGAATTTAATTGTCATAAAGTTAGTGGATTGAAAGCATCATGCTTTAATAGTGAGCTATCTATGCATCCATAATGAAAGGTTTGAAACTTCCATGTCTACAATATGCTCAGATGAGCTAAACTGAATTGACTGAAGGGTAAAAATTGATGTACGTGTGTTGTTTGGATGCTATACAAATATCTTGATCGGTGGAAGATTTACCTTGGTTTTTTAGGGAATTGGTAAGATTGTAGTGAACACATAGAGCTGTCATTATGGCGAATGCTAAAAGGTCAGACAATATCACTCAAATAGTAGGTGAGAAGCTAGATAATAACAATTATGCTATCTAGAAATTCTGCATGGAAAAATTTCATGATCGAAAAAGGCTATTTGGATTCGATAACATGTGTTGAAGCTAAGTGAAGCTAAGTCCAAGCTTCTCAAAACCACCATCTACTGAATAGTTGAGGGCACATTGTGCTTGGATGGAAAGATCCTGTAAAGTTTTACATTGGTTGTCATTATGTATTTTAGATGCCATGGTAATGCAAATTATGAATTGTAAGACACTAGAAGATGCATGGAATATCTTGATGAGGTATTATGTTACGACCACTAGTGCAATAAAAATATAACTGAAACAAAAGTTCAATACCATGGACAGGAAAGGAAGCTCCATTATTCAAGAGTATGTGATTGAGATAAAAACTATTGCTGATCAATTGACTACTATTGGAATTGAAGTAGAGGATGAGGATTCCGTTGTAGTGACCATGAATGGTCTTGGACCTGAGTATAAGTTGTTTGACACGTCCATTTCAATGAGATTTGAAATGGATGACTTTAATGAATTGGTTTCATTGCTCATTCATGAGGAAGTGAAACTAGGTTTAGCTATGAGCTTGAGTAGCTCAAAAGGAAAATATGCAGTGTTCTATTCTAATCAGAGAGGTCGGCAACCGTGGTAGGGTTTCCTTTCATAGTCGAGGGACTCAACATAATGCATCTTAGCATGCACAAAATCAACAACAATAAGGACATACTGCTAGAGGTGGTAGATAGTCTCGAGCAAGGGGGAGATCCAACTCTAGAGGCAAAGGATCTTGGTATCACAGAGTATGCATGATACTACAAACAAGGATAAGGACTATCATTACTATGGAAAATATGACTGCATTGCGAAATAATGCTCGAAGAAGCAAGCGAATTAGAAGGGTAGGTAGCAAGGTCACTATGCCTTGTCGAGTCATGCAGAGCCTCAGAGTGGTGATAGGTTATTTGCCATGACTTATGTATGAAACAAGGCTACTCAGCAGGAAAAGACAGATGACATTTGGTACTTGATTTAGGAGCATCAAATCATATGACACCACATGGCAAGTGGTTTGATGAAATGAAAGCAAGTACAAATGGTTATGTATGCATTGGAGATGACACCCAACATGACGTAACTCATATAGGAGTTGTTCCAATGGTTATGCCTGATGGTAAGAAGAAGAAACTATATGATGTCTTGCATGTTCCATTAGTCATGAAGACTTTGTTATCTGTTTGCCAGATGTTTTTTATAAAACCTACAAGTATGGCTTAACAAAGATGGCTATTTTATTGAGGAATATGGAAGAGGTTACAAGACGATTGCTAAGGGCAAAAGACGTAGCAAAAGGTTTACATTGGATGCAAATATTGTTTCAGGGTTGCCAAAGTTTAAATATGTTGATTTGGGACCCATATGTTGAGATTGTCAATTTGGCAAACAAGCCCGCTTTCCATTTGGTAGACATACACAGAACATCAATAGATCCTTGTGGCTTATTCATTCAGGTGTAGGGGGACCTGCACATAATCTCTTGGAGGGTCTAGGTATTATGTGACTTTTGTGGATGATTTTAGTAGGTATACTTAGATATGCATTATGCAACATAAAGATGAGGTTATGGATAGATTTATGGATTTAAAATCTCATGTAGAGAAAGAGTTCAATTGTTATGTCTCATGCCTACGATTTGATGGTGGTGGTAAATATGTGTCAAAGGAGTTTGACAGGTACTTGATTAAGCATGGGATCAGGAGATAGTTGACATACAGTTATACTTCGTAGCAAAATAGAGTGTCTAAATGAGAAAACAGGGTGATTATGGAAGCGGCTAAGGCAATGTGGAATGGGTGTGGAATGAGAAAGATATGCATATTTCTTATTGGGTTGAAGGAGTTATAATTGATGTTTATGTCATGAATCAAACACTTACAATTGGTATATATGAGAAGACACCATATGAGTAGCTTTATGGATATGAGCCTAGCATTAGACACTTTAAAGTATTTGGCAACATTGCATATGTCCATATACTTGGTGAGAAACGGAAGAACTTGATCTAAAAGTAGTGAAGGCTGTCTTTATTGGTTACTCATCACAGGAACGGAAGGCTTATAAGTGCTATGTTCCATCTACTCATGAGACTTTGATCAGTCTAATGTAGTGTTTGATGAGCTAGCATCTTGGTATGGTGTTAAGTATTAGTTCATGATGAATCTTCACAAAGTACAAATGTTGAAAATGGAATGCAAGATACTACCACTAATGAATCTACGCATGATGTATTTGCTAGTGTGAGTCCTTAGATAGGTAGTTGCACAGTCATGGATCTCATTCCACTAACACGGATATGTTAGTGAGGGGGAGATTGGACATGGATAAAGATAAAGGGAAGGCACTTGATGATGTAACAGGTCCATTGACATCAGAGTATGATTCCACTGATAGTCTAGATAGTGAGTTTGGAATACTTGCAGTTGTTACACTTGGTGTTAAGTAGAGGTATGTAGTGTGCCTCATGAGAGAGCGGAATCACATAGTGCACCTTAGCTATGAAGATTACAGAGAGAAAGAAAACCTGTTAACAGATTTACTTATAGTGGGTACTCAGCTAAACACTATATATACATGACAAAAGTAATGAAGTACAAATAACCCAAGTCATTTGTTGTAGAAGCAGTTATTAAGGATGAGAACTAGTGTAAAGCAATGGATGAAGAGTATGATGCTTTGTTGAAATGGAACTTGGGATTTAGTTAAGCTACTTGATGGCAAAATGTCTATCAAATGCAAGTAAGTTTACAAAGTCAAATGTAAATTAGATGGCTTGCTTGAGATAGAAAAAACCAAGTTGGTTGTGAAGGGTTATGCTCAATAGTATTGGCTGGACTATGAAGAGACTTTTAGTCTTGTCAAAAGACTGGAATCTATATTAGATGGACATAAAGAATGCTTTCCTCAATGGCGATTTGATGAAAGAAGTCTATATGGATTAGCCGAAGGATATGTACATGCTGAATATCCATCTTATGTTTGTAGATTGAAGAAAGCATTGTATAGATTGAAATAGGCACTAGGGGCATGGAATGCAAAAATTAGCTCATTCTTATAAAATCTTGGACTTCAGATGATGGGTAAAGATGATCATAGCTTGTCTACTAAGAAGACAGAGAATGGCTATGCGATTTTGGTGGTTTATGTAGATGAGTTGGTCATTATATGTGATGACACACAAGGCATTGATGAGATCAAATCTATACTACAGGAAGAGTTTCAGATTAAAGATTTGGGAGAGTTGAAAATTTTCATTGGTATTGAGATCACACGGATATTGCAAGGATTCTGGATGTTGCAAAAGCAGTATGCATATAATATGCTGGAAAAGTATGGTATGTTGGAATGCAAGCCCATGGATACTCCACTAAAGTAGAACGTCAAGTTGACAATTGATACATGAAATGAGATTGAGAACGTAACTATGTATAGATAGATCGTTGATAGCTTGTTTTATCTTACCATCACTCAACCTGATCTTAGTTATTTAGTTAGATCGATTAGTCAGTTCATGCAAAGATTGAGGAAACCTCCTTTAGATGCTATGAGAAGGATTATGAGGTATGTGAAGGCTATGGACTACTTTATGAGTATGGTAAGCCTCAAGCTTACAAGATACAGTGATGAGGATTGGGCTGGAAGTGCATATGATAGGAGATCAACAAGTGGGTATGCATTTGGTCTTGGTAGTAGCATGATTAGCTGGAGTAGTAAAAAGCAACCCATTGTGGCTCTCTCGATTAGCTGGAGGTACAACCTTAGCTACATGTGAAGCTATTTGGCTAGCTAAGATGTTAGATGACTTAGCATTATATGTGGATAAACTAGTATATTTGTATTGTGATAACATGAGCAGTGTGCTTCTGGCAAATAATCCTATTTATCATGCCAAATCGAAACACATAGAAGTGCATTACCATTTCATTAGAGAAATGGTACTTGGAGGCAAGTTAGATCTTATCCACGTAAACACAGAAGACCAGGTAGTAGACATCTTTACCAAATCACTTGGTAGGGATAAGTTTACTCACTTTAGATTGCTACTTGGGATGAAGGTTAGCTAGATGATAGGTGTGCCATAAAAATGTTGATCAGATGACCTAGTTGTACTAGTCCGTTAGTGACTAAGTCTCTTTTACATTATTATGTGGACTTAGGTCTTACTTGGTATGGTGTGTGTACGTTAGAAAAGAATGAATAATAATAAAAAAGAAGAAGACAAAAGAGACTACTTGGCTCTCTATGCTTTTCACATGTCTATATCTCTCTCCCTCTCTCTGTATCTTGAATAGTAAGAAGCCTCTTTGAGTGCCGTTGGAGCAAAATGTGAAGTTGGGAATGAGATGGAAGACCCTACTATGTTTAAGAGGATGGTAGAGATTTTGATATCTATGAAAATCACAAGGTTATACTTGAGCCTGTTGGGCTTGTGAGTTTGTTTATGCAGGTATTTAGAAAGCCTCAAGTCAGACGCACATTGAGGTATGTGAAACCCACCTTGCATTATGGATTTTTTAATGAGGCAAGTAAGAATGTATAGGTGCTTGGGTACATAGATGTAGTTTGGGATGGTAGCAACTCCACCAATAGAAGATCTACCAATGAATTCATGTTTTCTCTTCGTAGGGTAGTGGTCACTTGGAGTAGCAAAAAGCAATCTATAGTTACTTGGAGAGGTGGTATGGTTGCAAAAGCTACTAGGGATTTGGATGTGCAAGGAGTTGGTCTAGATTGTGACAATATAAGCAATATACATTTGGTTAGGAATCATGTGTTTCATTCTAGGACAAAACACATCAAGGTGCATTATCATTTTACGAGAGGCAAAAGGTACTTGTAGGTGAGATTGACTTGATATATGTCAATACACAAGAGTAAGTAGCTAGCATTTTCATGAAGGCATTGAGTGCAAAGAAGCTTCGATTTCAAAGCTTACCTGGAGTTGTAGAGATGCAATTGAGCTTGAGGGAGAGTGTTAAGATGGCAAGTTTAACATGTTCACACATTGATGATGGATTGCTTGATTGGATGGGTATGCACATCGACACTTAACACATTAGTGGTCATTATGATCCTCAGACACATGGCCATTGACTCATCACTTATTGTATTTGGTTAGTTACACTTACCTAGTACAACTGACATAGTTATAGCACTAGTTGATTAGTATAGCTAGTTATGCACTGTTTGACTTAGCATGTCACTTTTCTTTACGTTGTATCTTATCTATACTTTGTATATATTATATTATATGAGAAAGAAGAAAAGAAAACTTATAAGAAAATATTTTGGTTTCCATCTCTCTTCTTATGTTCTTGAGTGAGCTTCTGCTTACATGCACTATGTGTGTTCGGCATAACAATTAGAGCAAGTCTCCTCACCATGAGATTTGTGATAACTTTGTGGGTGATATAAAAAGTTACCTTGCTATTAAGAGTATACATATCAAACATAGAAGTTCACTATATCAAGGATAGGTGCACAATTTTGGTACTCTGTGTTACATGGATTGAATATAATTTCATATTTAATTATAAGATCAAGATTCACTCTACAACATTCCACTCTTGGGTATATATAGATATGTTGTCCAAGCCTTAATTAATTTTCTAGGCACATTCTAGTAATGTATAATCAAGTACTAAGGAGTTTCAAGCATGATAAATTTGCAAAAGTGAATCAACCCCATGTAGATTCACATTTTCATGTTTACAATTTTGCAAGGTTGAACCGCGTTTCTTATAGCAATGCATGTTAATCCAACTAATCTCTTTATGAAAGCAATCTTACTCCTTTGCTTCTATCATCATATTTTCATCCTAGGTCTTCTTTTCATGTATGCATTATATTTGAAATTCCCTCAAATTAGCTAGTATTATTGTACCATGCTTTTTGTGAAAAAACAACTGGAGTTTATAATTTTCTTATTTGAAAGTAAATTTGATGAGTGCATAGTTTTCTATGATTAACGTAATGTGCTTTACAACTTGAAGATTGTAAGTACAAGATAAGCTATCAAAGGATATCTATTACAAAACCATCTATTCTTGAATGTCAACTCTCCCAAAGATATTGGTGTCTAAATTAAGCATTAAGTTTTGTTTGCAATAATATCATTTTTGTACAACTTTTTAGAAGTGGCACTTGAATAGATGCCACAAGCCTTGACTAGTGTTGCATGCACAAGGAAGGGATTCTTGAGAGCCTATTGACATATATTATTTTCTCTATAGAGCTCAATTTTAATCTCACACTTTACTATTGAGATTCTGGAAGTACATGTGTATATCTTTAGGCACACACACTCCTAAAATGCACATTAAAAAATAAGAGCTTCAAGACTTTGCTCATAGTGAGACCCTACATGCACATGCATAGCATATGCATACACACATGCACATGCACATACATGAGCCCACACACAATGCAATATTGTGCACACAAACATATCCACAAACACCAATAGTTATTTTGAGTCTCAGCACAAAAACTTCAAGCTCAAGGATTTTGCAAGTTTTTCATCGCCAAACAAATCCATAATATAAAAGTTAAATGATTTTTCAAGAATATTTTAATAATGTGATTTCAAAATTAAGATTTCACTTTTGACAACCTTGTTTCTCATGAACATTGTTAATACTAAGATGTTTCTAGGTGTAAGAAATGATATCTTTTAATTGAAGGGTATTCTTAGAGACATTGGCTTCAACAAACTAAAGGAAATAATTATGGCTTTTGAATCACTCAAATTGGTTAGATCAAAATCATTATCACATTTTTGCACTCCCACTTTTTATAACTAATATTATAAGAAGCATAAAGGCTATAAGTTTTTAAATGTTTTTTTTTAAAGAATAGTTTGCCTAAAGAATCATTAGAAAAATAAGATTATATTTTTGTGACATCATGCAAAATACACCTTTTCGGTCCAAAGTTAACTTTTGAAAATGTCAGAACATAATAAAATTATAAGTGAATTTGATATAAGCATTAGAAAGGTGTATTTGTTGATTGCATGGACAAAGTTGGTAGATGCTGAATTATGATGGGGTGGCCCCGAGTAAAAGTGAGCAAGCCCATGTCAATCCTTGATGAAGTAGGGGAATGATTGGAAAGTTAAGTTGATATTCACTACAAGATGATGATGATGATGATGATGAAAGTTCAAGATTACATGTGGCATGAATGGAGATAGTGAACTTGTGAATTAGCTCAATGTTTGACCACTTTTGTTTGGTCATTGCACAAAGGACAATATCATGGCACTAGCTGACTTGATGTACATGCAAAGCAATCTTAATATGAGTAGATCCCTAATTTCAAATCAAACACCTTGAACGTACCAAAGGTTACAAAACTTTTTCATTGGGCCAAATCATTATCATAATGTAACTTGGATTTTGAAGACGCCAACTAGGGTTTTTGGTCCTAAGGAAGCCACTTTTCTTCCGACTTGTTATAGATGTTCTTCAAAATAACATTTTGAGATAATGTCTTGCATACACACATATTTAACTATGTAGCCTTCCAAGCATTGATATAGAAACGATGATGTAATGTAGTTTGAAGGAAGAAAACTACACACATTCAAAGGGCAATTTACTTCATGCGTTCTCTTTATAGCTATTTAACCATGTTTTTGTGTTTTGTAACTCCCTTTTGGGCTTCTATACTTTTCTCATACTTTTTCAACACCTAACGTCTTTGAGTTCAATATCTTAGATGCTTGGCTCTTATGTTATAAAGAAACCGTATCAAATTCTCATTCTCTCCTAAGCTCTCACTATCCATAACAAAATTGTTTTTCCTCTTTCCCTAACTCTTTAATCTTCCATCTAGTCCCAATTGCTTTTCATTTCCACATGTTTAGCAACATACCAACGATATATTTACACACTTCTAATCTAAATAACACGAAAAAGAGTTTTTGATGCAACTATCTTAACTTGTTGCTATGCAAATGATCAATTCAACATTCTAAACATAAGAATTAATAAAATGAAATCGAGGAATCTTATCATCATAATATTCTCCTTAAGTTTTGTTTTGGTCTAGTCTTATGTTTTCTATGTATAGTTACTCAATTTTATGCATTGATTGCAATGTGCATATAGTGATGACTTTCATTATAAAGGTGTGATCTTCATAGCAATCCCTATGAAATTTGACCTTATTTCTTTGCTTTCTAAACAATTGATAAAATAATTGCTATTTAGCATCCTAAATTCACTTTCTCAAGGTTCTTGACTCTTAATGCAAGGAAGAGTATGTTTGAAAAAGCACCCAACTTATGTTTGCATACCCATTTACTCATATACTAAAGATGTTAGCAAAAGTGTAGTGCATGAACTAGTCAAAGTTCCAACCATGCCTTTCAAGAACATAGATGCATATAACGTCCTTGATAAGTTAACATACATTAAGGTAATGTTTTCTATAGAGTAACAAAATAGAACTCACCTTCAATTAATTGCCTCCTTGTTTTCGACATGAGGTAGGTGGCCTTAAGTTTTTGTAAGGCTAATAACAACATAGATTGAGTTGAAGAATCAATTGATTCAAAGTGGTGAGTAAGTTGTACTTTACAAAAAGATGTTGAAAGCCTGAGAGCTCAAACTTAATGTAGCATTTGCAAACCTTTGAACAATGCATGTATGAGAGTAATTATGAGACCATAGTTCCTTAAACACTTGAACATCACGTTGCATCTGTCAACCTTCATTTACACCTCATATTAATGCTGTCATGCAATTCTTATGAGATTATTGATCATATAGTTCATAGAATTTGTAATCCAAAACTATTAGATCTTGGGTATGCTTAAAACAAGCCATTCTCTTTTTGGACACACGTAGTCCAAAACTATAGGAGCTTGGGTATACTTGAACTTAAACATGTTCTTTTTGAATTTATAACTAACTAGCTTAGGTATGCTTAGAACAAAAAATGTTCTTGAATTTATAGGCTTAGGTGGTCCAAAACTATAGGAGATTGGATATAGTTAAAACAAAACATGTTCTTTTTGAATTTATAGCTAAGTAGCTAACCTGGATGTGTTGCCAGCTAGGTCTATTAACCATGCATTGCATGTTAGAAGTATAACATGAGAACCCTTTGTAAGCAAGGGTGCATGAGGGAAGATGATGTGTAAATGGACTAGAGGACATGGGAAACCCTAACCCTAGATCATCCAGTGGCTATATAAACAACCCTAAGGGTTACTCTCAGTGTAGAAGAGAGAGTGTACCAATTGTACTTCATGAGCAACTAAACAAGCAAGATCTTCTTCTTGTACTTTGCGAGCTCTCTTCTCCCTCTTGTACACACTCTTCTATGATACAACTTTGATATTCCAGCATGGTATCAGAGCCATCTCTAATCCATTAGGCTTCCTCTAATCCTATCTCAGTTGAGTGCACAAGAAAGTTTCACTCTTCATCTTAAACCTCTCAATCTCCATAGTTAGATCTAGATCAACAAAATCAATGGAGGACCTAATGAGGCCAAAGGAGGGCATTTCAGCTCATGGTCTCTTCTTAAGACTTCTTCCTCACCTCAATATGTAGCATCCTATCATGAAAAACCTTGACATCGGCCATGTAGGATCCTGGCATTGTCAAAATTGTAGATCTAGCACAATTTTGGGTAATTCTCCAATTAATGATTGCTCATGACCTATAGAAGGTGCAATTGTGGTGGCCACTGGTAGCCCCCAAGTGGGCTACCCCCACCTAAAAGGGTTTGCCAAAATATCTTCTTTTCTAACCACTATGGATCAAACCTTAATTGATTGAGCAAGATTTAAGTCCATTGCAAATCAGGAGGCTCAAAACTCATAGCTTCTTTCCCCGAGGTGACTCTCAAGCCCATCATTAAATTGGAATCCAACACAAGCATTTCACCAAGCTTAGATATTCGTGTTTTTAAACACTATTGATCAATCTATTTATCATTTCTTGATGGTTACTCTTAGCAATATGAAGGCTCTTAGACCTTAAGCATATTCACTAAGTGCTTAACTATCATCATCTCTCTCTTGACCATTGTAAGGTTATGTAGATATAAACACATAGGTCATTTCATCCATTTGTATATTCTAAATCATTTTTAGCTTACTATCTAAGCATCATTTCATTCACTTCCACTCTTATTGCACGCATTTAAAGGACCAGACACTGCATTGTCCTTTGCAATTGGTAAGACCTTCCTATTATGGCCTATGTTGATGTAAAACCTCAAATTTGCAAGTTTGATGGGAAAGATTTTCATCCATGGCATGTATTAGTGAAATTTAAAATGATGGAGAGGGGTTATTGGCCCTTCATCAAAGGGATCGAGGTCATTGACTCCTCCAATCCTGTAGATGTAGAAGATGATGAAAGAGCCCAATCCATAATAATGTTGGACCTAGATGAATCTTTAATCCACCACATTGATCAACTTGCAACTAAAATGGGAAGTGGGATGAGCTCTGTTAGCTATGGATTAAATGCCTCATAAAGTGTAGTTTATAAGCAGTTGTAAAAATGTGACCTGAAGAGGCAACTGGTGTCATTCTTGTTTTTGGATTATCTATGATATTCACAACATGTGTATGGTGGATTCTTATCATAATATATTAGATCTGATAGTTGGCACCATCATTCATTATGCCTCTGCTCTATTTCTAGCATGTTCTTTGTGTCCTATTTTTGAAATTTTTGTCACAATCCAAATCAGTGACAATTGCCTGAAGCAATGATATATTACCTGAAGCAAGATGATACAGTTCACAAGGTTCATTTCACCTTTCTTCTTGTATGATGGCCAATTACTTTGTTATTTGGTCTACTAACAAGTCTCAGGAATTGCAGAAACCATTAGTAAAGTAACAATGGCAAGAGTTTCAAAAAATTGCAAGAGAAGAAGCATGAAGATTTTCAATCATGGATGAAAATAGAGACAGATTGTTCATAAAGATATTTCAAAATGCAAGCACTATCTCTGCAGCAAACTTCGGCCAAATCTAGTGAGAAAAAGGAAGCACTATCTTTTGCTTGCTATACAAGAAGCCTACGGAGGATTAATGAGAGAGCATTCAGGTTTCATTTTCACTTTTGAAGTTTAAAATCTCAATCTAACTCGTTGCAATGGGTAAATCAAAGGAGAAGAAAAAGAGGTGCAAAATTTGCTTTGAGTCTGGACATACTTCAAAATGTTGTTCTTCTATTCATGGGTTTTGTGAAGAATGAAAATTCTTCAAGTATTTCTACATGTTCTTATATTCATGGGTTTTGTGAAGAAGGAAAATCCTACAAGTATTTCTTCATGGGTTTTTGTGAAGAAGGAAAGTCCTGCAAGTATTGTTGCATGTTTGATTTATGCAATGAGTTTGATGGTATCCGCAAGAGGTTTTCATCAACAACAAAGAAGAGTTTAAGTTCAAAGATGGATAAAGCATGGGAGAAGTTGGATTCTTTTGAGGATATTCTTCATGATGCTTATGAATGACATGATGATCATGAAGGCAAGAAAGTTAGGTCTTGTTCAAGTATTAAGCATATTGGGAGATTGCTTACAACAATTGAAAAGCTCAAGGAAAGATATGAAGATATTTTGGATTCTAATTCAAATTTTGATTCAAAATCGAGTGATGATGATGATGATTAGTGCTCTTTACCCGTGGACTTGCCAAAGATTGAAGTAAAGGGAGTGAGAGAGGATAAGAGCCAAAGAAGCCAAGAATCCTTGAGTATCCCAAACCCAATAGAGCAACTTGCCAATGGGAGAGTAGATCATCACACACTTGCATCAATAATCTCTAGGTGTTTTCCATATTTTAGTTTTTTGCAAACTTTCATGATCAATCTCTAGTCAGCTATAATTAAGAAGAAAGTAAACAATGAAGATGATCAGATTGGTGATCAAGAAGATTAGTTATGTATTCAAGAATATGATGCTGTTATGGATGATAAGCTTGAGGATTATTGTTGTTGCAATGAAGATGTCATTGTGTATGATTTTCTTAGTTCTCTTATTGATGCTAAGGAAGAAAATGTAGCTATTAAATTGGATTTCAATGAAGGAACTTTGCCAAAACTTGGAGTGCCACTAGTAGTGCAAAATGCACCATACTTGGATGTATTTTTTTAGGATACTGATGTTTCCAACATGCAAAATAATATTTTAGCTCATTGCATTGCTCGATCTAAAGAACAAGTTAGTGTTTCACTACAGGAATTGTGGAATTGCAAGATTAGCACTATAATTTCTTTGCAAGAAGAGCAAGATTTGCACTACATTTCCTTTGCAAGAGTTGGTTGAATATGAAGTATTGCAAAATGTAGTCAATTTGCATGGTTTTTTTAGAAGTCCAATTGAGATGATTCATTGGTTTTCTGTTGAGCTTGAAAAGGAGAGAAATGCAGCCAATGTTGTAGCAATTGAAGTTTTGTCTATTATTAATAGACTTCAAGAGGAGAAAGCATTACTACAACAAGAGGTTTTCTCAACTGAGGAATGTAATGGATTTCCAAGTTTCTCAATTGAGGAAGTTGTTCTATAGAAGGATAATGAAATTGTTGATTTGCATACACAGTTGGTATTTTCTCCCGATTCAAGTCAAGATGTTATTCTTGAGGATGTCTATGCATTGAATGATCAGGTTGTTGATGTTTCAATCTAAAGTGATATTTCTGAAGTTCTTGACGACTTTGATTAGTCTATCACTGAAGTTGAAGTATCTAGAAGCATGTAAGTATCTATAGTGGATATCTATACAGTTTATATTGCAGCACCAGGAATGGTCGATGTTATTCACGTTAATTGGTTTTTAAGCATGAAAGTACCATTGTATGAGGTGGATGCTTGTAGCAAGTGTATGCTACAAATTTTTTATCAAGAAAGCTTCAAAATGATCTACAAGATCCTAAATTTCAGCAAATCCTACTACTAAACTCTAAATTCTTGCAAGAGTATATTGACTTCTTGCATCAGTAACCAAAATTCCTATAGCAGCAGTACTTTGTATTTTCCCTGTACACCTACAACAACAAGCTAAATTTCTACAGTACCTATAGCAGCAAGATGAATTCTTGCACCTCCTATAGTAGCAAAATGTACTGCAGAAAGTTGAAAAATAGTCAAAAGTGCTACAACAATCTCAAAAACAACAAATACGACAACCACATGATGATAACTGGTTCCAAGCGCTTGAAAATCACCAAATACAAGTTGTTGTGGATTATCTTACATATTTATTTTGGGATGCAATGTCTTATTCAAGATCCAAATTAGGTAGTACATTGCCATACATTTATTATGATGAAAATGCTAGAGCATCATTCATGTCTTTTCAAGTCAATGCAATTATTCTTTGTAGTTGGAGCAATAATCTACTTATTTTGTTATGGTTCTATATCTTCATTATCTATGATATATTATGGATGTCATTATATATGATGAGTTCTCAGCTCTCACATATTTCATTGAAATGGTTGTACTATAGAACTATGGCGAATTATGTGTCAGCAGATGTAAATACTTTCATTCTGGCTATAATGCATGGGGACATTGTTAAACTTGCAATGAATGGATTTAGGCTCATAATATTAATTCAAGTTGATTATGATGAGCCGCAGAAGGATTCACAGGTTCAACACAAGTATTTGGAATCAATTTTATGCAAATCACTATTGTAGTTGCTTGAAGCATCGATAGTGTGGAATTCTATGGATATTACGGTTATTTGCCAATTTTATGAGATAAATAGTTCTCAAACTTTGAAAATATCTCATTTCACTTATGTTGTTGATGTTTTTGTGCTAGTAGTAGTGTTTATTTGTCTTCAATGGGCAAAATAGATGTCATTCATGTTACATGAAACTACAATCTTGATGAAGGTGATTGCAACCTTGTTGTGAGAGACCGTAACACCATTGCATGAAATAGGGTTATTGCAATAAGAAATAAGGTTATTGTAGTAGAAAATAAGGTTATTGCTCTGCAGACAATAGCTTCACCACTGTTGTAGGTGCAGCAGGTTTACCACTATTGCAGGTAGTAAGCTCACCATGGCTGCAAGTGACAGTTGACCTGATACATGAAAGCGGTGACCTGATGCAGAAAAGTAGCTATTTGGAGCAAGTAACCATTAATACCATGCAAAAAAGTCCAGATATTGATAAAGAGGCTCCTATGTTACTAGATTTGAATGATCTTGATAGATTGGTGTCTATGCAGATGGATGTTACCATGATGAAGAATGCATTGATTAGGGTTATGCATGGTCAATGGGTTTCTACTACTGGGAGGATGTCTTAGGTTATTTCTCGACCTTACGTAGTGTTGCAGTAGTTATTTGTTTCTAAAAATGTGGAAGCATCGATTCATGAATAGGATATGCTCAAGGAGAAGCTTGATGGGATGCAAGTTGAGTATGATAAACTTTTGGGCATGATTACTAGGTTGCAAAGTGTTAAGTAGACTGATCATACTGAAAATTAGTTTTTGGATGTTGATGTTGTCAAGGCTAATATCAATGATGCATTGCATGATATCAATAAACATGTAAAGATCAGGGAGCTTATAGTTGACATGATTCATGACATGAATATTTTACCTCTTGTATCTCATGAGTAGCATGCACAGGAGTAGTCAATCACTGACTCTCATGATGCTCATGAGCCTCACAGCTCATGAGACACTCTCTTGTTCCACCGTCAAATTTTGTTTTTTGTTTTCTTTCCCATCATACTTACTATGTATGCTTTTATTTTATCTTGACTGTCTTTTGAGTGGATTATGCAACTACAATAGAGGACTATATGTATCCTACAAGAGAGGCTATACTTATCGTTTCTCTTTGTGGCTTACTTCATGGTGCAAGGCTATGAATAAGGCATAATTTTTCTCATTTGATATGTCACTTTTTGATAAGGCATTTGACACCATGGATTATAGGAGGGTTCGAGTCATGGCTGTGCTAGCCATCTAGCAGGTTGTGCCATGTGTGTGTTAGCTATGGATTCACACTTCATACATTTTTTTCCTTTGTATAGTTAGTACCTTAGTCATATTAGTTCTATGTGTGCAGCGGCCATTAAATGCCTCATGAAGTGTAGTTTATAGACATCTATAAAAACGTGACTTGAAGAGGCAAATGGTGTCATTCTTGTTTTTGGATTACCTTTGATGTTCATGACTTGTGTATGGTAGATTCTTATCACAATATATTAGATATGACAGTTGGCACCATCATTCATTATGTATGTGCTCTATTTCTAGAATGTTCTTTGTCTTCTATTTTTGATTCTTTGAGTATTAGTGATGAAGCATGTGTTCTCATATTTTTGTGTGGTTATATTTGAGTTTCCTACGAGATGCACGATACATGATTAGGTATTTTCCGTATGAGGCACCACCTATCTTATTATGCATTCTGTATAGATTAGGCAGCAAAAAGCTCGAGAAATTGTATGGTGCAAGAGGAAAAAACTCCAAAATCTTCCTCAAAATAGAGTCCTTCATTTTGGAATACAAGCAAGGAGAAGACTTGGGAAAGTTCCACATGAAGGGGCTGATGGCCCAACTAGCTTCAATTCTGTGTTGAAGAAGATGCCATTGCAATATTTTTAAAAGATGTACAGAAAGTCTTCCCAACTCTTATAACTACTCTCACAAATGTACCAAACCCTACACTTGAAGGTGTCATCTAGTATTGTCATCTACCTCAACAATCCGTAATCAACTCTTAGTCCATACCGTTTCTACTAAATGTTCCTTTTGTAATAAAAAGGAACATATTGTAAGCAACTAATGGAAAAAATATCCCAACAAGATGAAGTGCAATAAATGTAAGCAAATAGGATATATCACTAGTAAATGTCCTAACTCCCCTGAAGGACCAAAAGAATCGGAGGCCAACTATGTCTCCAAAGCACATGATTACCCCTTTTTTAGTATTTCTTTGAGCATCTTTCCATAAATATCCTTGTAGCCTACTTTATAAAGGCATCCCATAGATTGATTGGGGGGGGGGGGGGGGGGAATGTTTCCATGCTATGTATCCAATGCCACCTTAGCATTGAGGGGGTGTTAGAAGCATAGCATGAGAACCCTATGTAAGCAAGGGTGCATGAGGGAAAGTGATGTGTAAATGGACTAGAGAATATGGGAAACCCTAACCCTAGCTCATCCAGTGGCTATATAAACAACCTTAAGTGTCACTCTCAGTGTAGAAGAGAGAGTGTACCGGTTGTACTTCATGAGCAACTAAATCAGTAAGACCTTCTTCTTGTACTTTATGAGCTCTCTTCTCCCTCTTGTGCACACTCTTGCATGCTGCAACTTAGGGAGAGAGAGGGAACGTGATATGCAAGATGTTGATTCACTCGTATAGTAGATTCGATTTCCCACATGTGTAGGTCTTGAGAGAGAGAGAGAGAGAGAGAGAGAGAGAGAGAGAGAGAGAGAGAGAGAGAGAGAGAGAGAGAGAGAGAGAGAGAGAGAGAGAGAGAGAGAGAGAGAGAGAGAGAGAGAGAGAGAGAGAGAGAGAGAGAGAGAGAGAGAGAGCACAAATGTATGCATGGTGTGTGTGCACATGCACATGCATGAGTGCCCTACATGTGTGCCTCTTTGTATGCATATTAATACATCTCTCCTTTGTATATCTTGCATTAGCACCACTACTTATTTCTCTTCGCAAAATTTGATATGTTTGTCGATACAAAGCCTCATGGATTTGCATTGTTAGTGGTGGTGATGGTAGTATCGATAGTGGTGGTAGTGTGTGTGCATGAATGCACATGAGAAATATATTTTTGTTTACTTGTACCATCCTACAATTATCATGTAGGATTGGATTCAAGTTATTATTTCATGAAGAAAAATAGTAGCAAAAGTGAAACTCACCTATCTCCTTGCCTCTAGTGTGTGTGCTTTTCTTATGTCTAACCTAAGGAGAAATAGCATGTTATAAAAAATGGAGGAAAATCTAATGGCTTTATGAAAGGCTCAAATTTGTGGCCATAGTTTATAGCCATTCTCCCTTACACAAATTTTGTATGATTTAGGGCACATAGAAAATATCAAATTGATTGAACTTATAAAAAATGATTGCTAATTGAGAGAAGCATTGTAAGTCTAGGCCTTTTCCTTATGTAGATGGACACCCATCTTGAGGGCCTTCACATTATGCAAGGAAATGGTCTTGAGTCTTTCGTCTTACATGTGGAAATAACCAAGTTCATGCCTTAAATATGGTAAGGTTAGTCATGTTAAAAGTTAGTAGATCAATAGATAAGTTAGTATATAGTAGTAACATTAGTATTAGTAAGGTGAGTTTTACATGGTAATAATAACAATATTTATGAAAAAGAAAAGAAATAAAGAAATAATAATTGGTTAAAGGGGGTATTGAAGGGGAGGGTGGTGGGGCAACTAGGCCACAATTCCCAATGTTTCTTTCTAGGGAGGTTTGCCCTAAACATGTGAAGCACTCCTGTTACATAAGTAATGTTTAGGTGTGTAACAACCATAGTAGACATCAAGCTACTAATAGTTGGGATACATTAGGAACCTTGGCCATTTTGGCCTTATAGTCATTCAACTTAGGGCTATCCTCTTGGCTAAATATCAAATATGGAGGTAATAGAACACTGATAGCATTCCCCCTTTCCACATTCAAACACTCGAGTACCTTCCCCATGTATTCTTTTTGAGATAGATAGAGGATCTTTGTATCTTTATCCCTCATAATCCTTATGCCAAGAATATGATCACCATTTCCCAAGTCCTTCATATCAAAGGTTTTATGCAACCTTTTCTTCAATGCATCCACATTCATGAGTGACTTCCCCAGTAAGCACATCATGCATAGAAAGGATCAAGATCTAAGGCTACCAACCACAGCCTTCCATGTGTATACGTAGTAATCGGTCTCACTCTTGGTGTATCCTTGAGACCTCATGAAGGCATCAAACTTATGATACCATTTCCTATGAGCTTGCTTCAATCCATACAAACTTTTGTGCATCTTGTATACCAGTTGTTCCCTCCCTTCCACTACAAAGCCCATTGGTTGATTGAATATACAAATCCCCATGCAAAAAAGTTGTATTGACATTCTTTTCTATGCATTCTATACCCTCTTAGGAAATCAATGCAAGCACCATATGAAAGGTGGTCATCTTGACTACTGGTGAGAAGGTCTCATCAAAGTCCTCATCAAACTCTATTCCCTTATGTTACTTAAAGCCCTTGGCTACCAATCTTGCATTGTACTTAGGCAATGCATGACATGAAGACATTTGGCTTATAGACCCATTTGCATGGTGTGGCAAGCTTTCCCTTAGGCAATGAATAAACTTCCAAGGCATTCTTAACCAAAGAGTCCATCTCTAACTACATAGCCTTCTTTCACATATCACTATCATCCCAAGTCAGATAATCAACATAACATGAAGGCTCTCCATAGTTTATCACCATGTCATAATCAAGAGATGGACTATATCTCTCTAGCGGTCTAGCGACTCTTGTAGATAATCTCAGAACTAGTTCAACCTGACTATCTGGCTATTCCAATGGTCTATTTTACTATATATAAAGCTTCCCAATCGGTTGTGGCCTTGCATCATATGAGACAAGTACCCTACTCATATAGTGGTTGTCCATCATCCTAGAATATTATCTTGCATATCTCAACTAACTTGATGGGCTGTTTATCCATCTTGTCCTCATTGAAGCTAACATCATGGCTATGCACTATCTTCTCAGCTTTAGGATCCCAAATATGGTGACCAATCTCACCTCAATCTCCATATCTAAGAAAAATGCAATTCTTAGACTTAGGATTAATGTACCCAAAATTCTAACTCTAAATCATTCCCTTAATTAACCATTGCAATATTATTATAAATGTAATATAACCAAAGTCCTCAATAATAATTTCATAAAAACCTTGACTATCATCTACATATCTCAGGCAATTGCTTGTTGTTGTCATGCTTATTATAAGCTATGAAGGAAGGTCAGTGTGTTGAAAACTAATAAGAGAAATGGGCATAGAGTTTGGGTTAAACCTTAAAAAAATAGAATAGTAAAAAGACTAGGAAGAGAGAAATGAATAATAATATATATTATTAAGCCTCAGAAGGGTAGCTTTAGGGAGAAGAAAGTGCAAGGACAATAGGTTGACTATTTTTGGAGTACAAAGATTGAAAACAACTCATAATACAACTCCCATAAATTAGGGTCCCTACTTCTCTATAGCCAAAAGCATGATTTGGAGAGAGAAAGAGGACTAATCTAAAGCAAGCTTGCTATGTATAGTAGTCTAGCCGAGTTAGAACAAATTGCAATCTCCCAAAACTCCAAGGAAACTAATTAGAAAAAATTGCAGTAGTCTAGCCAAGTTAGAACAAATTGCAATCTCCCAAAACTCAAGGACACTAATTAGAGATGAGTTAGAAATAGTCTATTGGCAAGGGCTAACCCCCATCACCTATAAAGGCAAGGGCTAACCCCCATCACCTATAAAGGCAAGGGCTAACCCCCATCATGGTACACAGAATCTAAGGACATGCCTATGGTATTATATCCCCGAGTCAATTCCCTTGTCATATATAGCTTATACTCTACCCAAGTGAGCCCAAAACCCATCCCTTTTGCATAGACAAGAAGGGAAACTAGGTGTCCCTTTCCCAAGCTATTAAAATTCCTCGTTTGGCATGTAGTGGCTAGAAATCATCCCAATTTAGCTTGCATCATCTCTATATTCTCCGCTATCTAACCTAAATTTTAGCCACTATTAAGGGTGAAAAATCATGTCTTAGAGAGGATTTTTGAGTGATAAAGAGTTGTGAGTATTCTCGAGATAAAATCTCCACAAGAGCATGAGCTATCCACACTTGAAGATAGTAAGAGCTTTTATAACCTTGGGGGATTTGCCCATGCAATAGATGTTTTTTAAGGAACTATAAGCAATATGGCACTAAAGAGACATGCAATGTGAGCCAAGCAAGTCATGGCTATGATTGGAGAAAAGCAACCTGTAGCTACCAAGAGGATGGTACCACTTCCTTTTCCACTAACCCCTCAAGTGCCCTCTCATTTACTAGAAATTGAGTAGGAAGTAACACAATTTAAGGCAAAATATTACTTACAATGTATATGGGAATCACTATTGCACGACTCTCGTGTCCACTAACTCCTCAAGTGCCCTCTCATATACTAGAAATTGAATAGGAAGTAACACAATTTAAGGCGAAATAGTACTTACAATGTAAATGAGAATCACTATTGCATGACTCTCAAAATTAGACTTGTAAACCATAGAATAATCATTGGTATACTTAAGATGAAAACTCTAAGAGGCTTAAATAGTTTTGTTTAATTAGTACTTTGAAATACATGCTAGAAATAATCAATTCTCATTGTGTAGTTATTTCAAAGAAATAATTAATTATAATTTTCTTGAGACGAACCTAGTCATTAAAAGGTAAATCAAGGAAGCTACTTGTAAATATACAAATTGAGTATCTTAGATTAAGTGTAAAAATAGAAAATATCTTATGTGGAAGCATGGAAAGTGGTTGAAGTACTTTTGTAATGAAAGTGTCCTATGGAAGTGTGGACGCAATAACTTGGGTACTTCTTAAGTAGGAATCAAGCAAATAGAGCTGACACATTAACCTATATAAAGCTCTATCTTAGAATCAACTCAGCACCATTTTAGGGGGCTAAGATGAGATTTTGCCTTACAAGCAAAGGGGTTGATGTTTTATTCCCCATTTATCTCTCACTTTCATTGAACCAATTGCAATGCAAGCCCACTTTGAGCTTTGATCAACCACATAAGTGATGTCTCTTAGCTTGATGCTAGATTGCTATTAGATAACTTACTTGAGCTAGTAGTATCTCAAGTCGATCCTTGTAGATCAATCCAAATGCTTCTCTTGTGAGGTAGATTGAAACACAACCTATTTGGCTAAACCCATAAGTTTCATTGGGTCCAAGTGGTGCCATTTAGGATAAGCAACTAGGTGACTACTAAATGTACCCTCTCTAGCATCACTAGGATAGCATCACTAGGATGGGGACATCTCACATGGTATTAGAGCTCAAACAAAAATGGGAAGGAAAGCCTACATTTTATTTGAACTTCTTTGATTAATTGTTGAAGGTAGATTGCACTTCTTGAGAAATGACCCAATAACTTGATTCTTTTCACATCTTCTTTGACCAGCTCATGAGCGATGAGGTATTTTAGGCTATGTGTACCTTAGCTTGTAGATCAAGAAATTATCACTTTTGGTACTTTTTTGCTATATTTATCCTTAGGGCAATCATGAACCAAGAATGCTATATGGAACATGGCCTATTTATAAAGGATGGTTGGTCTTAAAGATATTAAGACTAGTTGATCTAGGAAATTGAACTTTTTGAGTTTTAAAGGTGACAAAGGCCAACTGAATTGTATTATACCCACATAAAGTCTATTTTCCCTATACTAATGGTTCAACTAGAATGGATTATTCCTTGACTATTAGTGATGTAAGATACATATTAGAAAACCTAGGGATCCTTTCTTCAAGCCATTTGTTACTTCAAACCTCCCTAAGCTTTGTAAAGACACTTCACAAATGAAATAAAGGGGAGCTTGATTCTATTTTCCATGAGTTTGATTTGGATTTAGTCATGAAGCACGACGTGAAAAAATTGTTTTAAATAGCGTTAGGTATAACCTAAATGACTAAGGGTTTAAATTTCCTTAATTGTGTGATAGAAAGAGATAGATCCATGGTCTCATTTCTTAGTATTCTACTTCATGTATTCTTTGATGATACTCTATGGATCAACTCATGATGATCCTTGAGATGATCTATGATCCATCACCTCCCTATGTAGAGCATCCATGGTTGTGGATAAGATGCTACTACTTCATTAATGTGAGTCAATTGGCCTACCTTGAGACCCAACCTCAACCAAATCCATTGGATAGAGGAGGGATACTCTATCCTTTAGGTGTGACCAAGTCAATGGAAAGTGCAAGAGAAGAAATTCCTTCTCAAGCAATTCAAGCATCACAAGTTTGATGGGATAAGAAATAATGTGGAGATGGATGTAGAGATTTGGATAAAGCCAATGGATAAATTCAATGGAAGACTATTCTATACCTAGCACCAGTGTCACCAACCAAGTAATGATAATTAAGTTGAAGGTTAGCTTGGTGAAGCTCGACTATGGTGGAAGAAATGGTGTAATAACAATGGTTTTGAGATTATATCAGTTGGGAAGAAATCAAGAATGTAATATGAGAGAGATATCTGCCTCATCATACACATCAAATATCTTAAGATAAATGAAAATTTCAATTTGAAGCAAAAGGGACTTATCCTTAGAGCATACGATTTGCACTTCAACCCCCTTCAAAAGTGTGCATCAATCATGGATACACCTTATCAAGTGACTAGGTTTTTTCAAGGGTTAAATCCTCCTTTGAATCCTCAATTTGCAATGCGGCCACATGTTCTACAAGATGCTCTCATTTGAGCAAAGCTACTAATTGAGATCCCTACCAAGAAATTCACAAGACAATGTTATGAGTTTTAAGCTAATCAATGCAATGGTAAAAAATCTTTTCTCAAAAGTGAATACATTTTGATAAACCAAAGGAAGAAAGATAAAGCTGATTTTATCAATGCTCCTAACTAATACAATAAGAAATAATGATCTAAGAAGGTTCTTCAATTGTAACAAATTGGAACACTTTAGAGACTAATGACTAAGTTGGGAAAGAATGGACACAACAAACAATTTAACTCAAAAAATGCTCCATCCAAGAAGGGCCACCTATAGATAAGGAAAAGGGATGTGTAGCAATTGTGCAAGTCCAATTTGAAAGGGAAGAAGAAGAAACAAATTTCTATCTTGAAGGGGAAATAGAAAAGTGCTCAATCCCTATGCTAGACAATAAGGGATCAAACCACAATTCTTAACCATCCAACTATTCACAATCCATAAAGGTATTCCCTTAAAATTACTCATTGATTGTGGAAGTACACATTCATTTATTTCCCTTAATTGTGCAAGGAAATTATAGATTGTAGTTGAGAAAGAAAATGATTCATAGAATTAGCAAATGGAAGAGAAGTTCTCTCAACATAGTAAACCGTACTTATAAAGATTGAGTTAGGAACAAAGCCAACCAAGGTGAAATTTAGAGTCATGAATTTGGCAGCCTACAATTGTCAGCTAGGGAACTATCTACTAGGGATGGACTAGCTACTTCCAATTGATGCCAACATCCATTGTGAAAGGGACATGTCACCTTCTAAAACATACATAGAGTCTGAGTCATTTCTCAAGGAGAAGCAAGAAAGCCAAATATCAAATTTGCTAAGGCTCCCTACATAGCTTAAGGCTTCAAAAAAGTGACTCATATATTTGATCAAGTTTAATAAGCTAGATCAACCTTACAAAGAAGAAGAACCATCATGGATGAATGAATTTTCATATGTACTCCCTGAAGAGCTGATAAAGCTACCATCAAAGAGGAAAGTTCATAATGAGATCAAGTTATTCTTGGGAGCAAGACCTATTGTTACAAAGAGGCCTTACAATATGTCTATTCCTAAAGTTATAGAATTGATGGAGTAGCTTAATTGATCAAGGATTTATTTGCCCAAGTAACTCTCCTTGGGGTGCACCGGTATTATTCCAAAAGAAGATGGATGGGTCTCTTAGGTTGTGAATAGACTACAGAGAATTAAATCAAGTGACCATCAAGAAAAAATACCACATTCTTGGATTGATGAACTTCTAGATAGGATACAAGGAGCAATAATCTTCTAAAAAATAGACCTTAGATCAAGGTCCTACCAAATCAAAATAAAAGAAGAAGATATTTCACAGATGGCTTTCAATACAAAGTAACATCGTTATGAACTTATTGTTATGCCCTTTCAACTAGCAAATGCACTAGCTATCTTCAATAGACTAGTATGAACAAACTCACATAGTTTGGACTTTTATTAAGCAAGGAAGATTTGATTAAAAAAGAGTGCTTATCAATGGCAGCTACCTTGAAGTTGCTTGATCTCACTAAGGAGTTTGACCTCATAATAGATGATAGTGCTCTTGCATTTGGGTGTGTTCTTACTCAAGAGGGACATTCCATCATCTAATCATCTTGCATACTTTAGTCCAGTGCAAGGAATTATGCTACCATGACTTGGAGTGCTTAGAAGTTATACATGCCTTGAAGCTATGGTGTCACTGCTTGCTAGGTAGGAAGTTTACCCTAGTTGTAAACCATAAAAGTTGGAAGTCGATACTCACCCAACTAGACTCAATGAGAGACAATAGAGGTGGATGGAAGTACTTTACGAATTTTATTTTGAAACAAAATATCGCCTAGGGAAAGGTAATGTGGTGCTAGATGCTCTAAGTCTTAAGGCATAATTGAATGTCATAACCATAAAAGAACCCTCCAAAAATCCTAAGTTGTAATTAGATACGAGGATTACCATGAAAAAGGTGAATACTTGCACTTGCACAACATGCTATGAATTCCAAAGGACTAGGAATTTAAGAAGAAAATCCTTCGGTAAGCTCATGATAACCCCATAGTTGGAGATCTAGTCTATGCAACAAGGATCTTGAACACAATAAGTTACTTTTGGCCTTAATGAAGGGTGATGTACTAAGATATATCACTTAGTGACTTAGTTATCAAAGAGTTAAAGAGGAAAGGGTTAAACTACCAAGAACATTACAACATCTTGATATCCCTCAAATGAAATGGGAAAATAATAGCATGGATTTTGTGGTGGGACTTCCCACTATTTAAGGGGGCTATGAATCTATCTTATTCATAATAGACATGCTCACCAAGGTTTTCCATTTTTTGCATCACCCTAATGAAGACAACCTTGAAAGCCTCATATATTGCTAGGCTCTTTGTGAAATAAATATTTCAATTTCATGGCTTGCCTAAGAGGATTATGAGTGATAGGAACACTCTATTTACCTCAAGGTTTTGGACCAATCTCTTCCAAGACATCAAAACTGAATTGTGCTTTATCGTAGCATACCATTCTCTCAAGTTGATGGCCAAATTAAAAGAGTAAGCTGAGTGATTGAAGATATAATTACAACCTATAGTAGTGATTGAATATCTATCTCTAATGAAGTTTGCATATTGCATATAATGCCTCCTATCACCATAGCATTGAAATGACTCCTTTCCAAGCACTTTATTGTCAATGTTGCATATCTCCTCTTAACTTTTTGAATCCTAAGATCAAGATATAAGAATCCAAGAAGATGCTAGAAGAGATGTAAGAGCAAGATAAGACAATCTATCATGATATCAAAGCTGTTCAAGGCTGTTAGAAGACATATGTAGATCCAAAGAGATCCGAATAAATTCTCAAGGAAGGAAATGGTCTTCTTACAAGTTCTACCCAAGAAGAGTACCCTTTTACTAGGGAAATTCATGAAAGTTACACTTGAGATACTCCCTATACAAGATTATGGATTGCAAATTACAACTCCCATCTCACCTTAAGGTTCATGATGCATTCCATATGAATCATCTCAAAGTGTATGCCCCAAATCCTACATGTACTTGATGGTATAGCTAGATTGTAAATGCCCAAATAAGGTGTCCTTGAGATGCAACTTGAAAGGATCTATGGCACCAATGAGAGAATCCTTTGAAATAGAGCTATTTGTGAGTATCTTGTATGATGGAAGGAATTTTTAGAAGAATATACTCCTTGGATATATGAAAATACTCTAAGCAAAGATCAGCCCCAATTTCTCTCAAGATGATGAAATCTCAATTCCTCTAAGGAAGAGAGGATCTAATGTACCAAAATTCTTAATCCTAAATCATCCCCAACTTGGCCATTGCAATATTATCATGAATGTAATATAATCATAGTTCTACATACCTTTCATAAAAACCTTGACTATCATCCATATATCTCAAGCAATTACTTTTCATGCTTCTTGTAAGTGATAAAGGAAGAACCGATATTACAATTAGTGCTGGAAACTAATAAGAGCAATTATAGTCAAGCAATTACTTATCATGCTTATAGTAAGTCATGAAGGAAGGATCGATACTACAATTAGTGTTGAAAACTAATAAGAGCAATAGGCATAGAGCTTGGGTTAAAACCTTAGAAAATATAAAAAATAGTAGAATGACTAAGGAAGAGAGAAATAAACAATAACAATATATATTATAAAGCCTTAATAAGCTAACTTTAAGGAGAAGAAAGCACAATAATAACATGTCATTTTTTCACAAAAGCCACCATCAAGAACAACCCCTCATCCCATGATTGATTTTTGGGGCACAAATGCTAAATAAAACACATAACTCCCAAAAGCAAGCCTATTGCTTCTCCATAGAAAAAAGCATGATTTGGAGAGAGAAATAGGACTAATCTAAAGCAAAGGGTAGAGAAAGTAGGTTATATACAAAAGTGGCTAATAGTTCAGTCAAGAGTAAGAACCAATCCCCACCTCCACAACTCAAGAAAATTGATTAGTAGAGATGAGGCAACATGAGTCTATTACCCCTAAGACATCTGTAAAATAAGATAGAAGATAGGAAATAGGTCCATGCCTCACCTATAAATCCAAGGTTCGTCGACCCTTGTGGTAGTATGCAGAAGCTAAGAGCGAGCACATACTATCACCAAGAACAATGTGCAAGGGAAAATAGTGACCAAACCAAAGAGACATGGAATATTTTTGCCTAAAGATCCAAGTGACTAGTTAATTCATTACATAGTTGTGGATATAAAATATATTAATTCTTAACTTCTTTCTTGTAGAAATAGTTTTAGGAAGAATTGTTTTCCTTATAGAGATTGTTTTACAAATGATCATTTTCAATTAAGGAAGAATAAGTCATATTGGTTGCTATGGACTTGATTTCTTGACAAAACATTGATTGTATACTTGTGGACAGAGGATATCTGGGGTAGAAATGGATATCCTCAAGCATTCCATCAAGTTCCTCCACCACAAATTGTCATGAATGCTAGGGCTGGCCCTAAGGTTCCTTTGTAGACGTGACTTGCTTCCTAATAGTTGTGGTGAATACTAGGGCTTTGGGGATACAACCACAATGTGAAAGAAGGGATAAGTGCCTTGCAAGGCCAAAAGGTTTTGGAAGATCCTTGTATAGATAAGGTATGGATGATGGATACCCAATATGGAAAATTTTGTGCTTGGATCATTAGGCTATAAGTCATGGGATCTAGTCATATAGTTTACATCACAACACTCAAACATAATAAAATAGTTTTTCATCAAGTAGTTCCAAATAGTCCTTTATTCATCCTCTTATTATAGTTTCTTTTCCCACCCATATATGAATATTACAATTTCTTCTTCTATCCATATGGAAGTAATAACTTGAAGGTTTGTGTGAGGTGCCTCCTCCAACAAACTCGGAGGAGTCCTCTTAGTAGTCGACTGAAATTCATATCCATGCACATCACCATCCTATCTACGCATGGGAATCCTTGGACTTAGTTGAACATGGGAATCTTAGTTCTACTTCATAGGGGAAGCGTGGAAAAGTCACCCCTATCAGCAATTTAATGCCCACCTAAGAAAAACCACTTTGTAATCAATCAAAGGCAAGAGTGAGGTTAACACCACACTTGGTTCAAAGAGAGTGAGAGACGGGGGAGAGTATAACTCGATCCCCCTATCCATAAGGTAAAATCTCAGCTCCAGCCCCCTAAAAAAGTGTTAAACTTGGTAACTAATCCTATCAATATTGGGAGGGTCATGATTTAATCACCTCTATCTAATGTCTACCCGACTTATCAGGTCCACCCAACCATAGGCATTCGATCATCAGGATCAAAGCCTCCCACTTTCCTCCATGGAGTTTGCTTAGTTTTCTAATTAGCAAAGAATACTACCACACTGTTTGGGACATATAAAATCAGCTTCCTTTTATTACTTTGTTAAACTCAATCTTCAGCACATAACAAACAATTCGGAAAAGCAGATACTTATTTCATAATAACATCTAGAATCATCACTTCGTAGAGTGGTACAAAACCGTCTTTTTGCAGAAAGACACTGTCCGGCCTAGGATACAATCTTTAAATCCCTCGAGATTGGGTTGTATGTGATGGCACTCCATTCGCGGTCATCAGGGAATTTATTGGCTCAGAGCCCCTCTAAGATTCCTTGAGTCTTTGGATCCGTCCTACATAACAGGGGCACTTACCCCTTTGCCCTCTCAGATGCTCGAGTGATCAAAATCAAAAACACCTACTGTCAAGATTGTGGGAGAGAAGGAAGGAGTCTCACTTGTAGCTTTCTTTCTTGCACAATGGGGGAATACACACAAGGGTGGAGGCTGAAAACAGTTTTCCTCTTCTTAGTTGTGTAAGCCAAAAGAACTCTCGTACATAGAAATAGAAGAACCCTATATATGGGTCTCAAACCAAACTCAACTAACTAAGGTGGCATACTAACTGAGCCACGAACTAGAGTAGATAAGGATAGCTGTCATCTAGCTATTATTCATGGGCGGTGTACCAACTGCATCTACAACTGACAAGTCGGTGACATAAATGCACAACGGTCACCCTGGCATATCACGAGTGGAGCTCGATATCTCAATACTCCCCCTCGAGCTCAATCCCAATTCCTGCACACCAAGCAGGTCTCTGAACTTGCACAGCTTCTCTGCGCCCAATGCCTTCATAAATATGTCAGCTACCTGATCCTCTGTGCTGACATAAACTAGATCAATAAGACCTAGTAAAACCCTCTCCCGCACATAGTGATAATGCACCTCAATGTGCTTTGTTCTAGCATGATAGACTGGGTTATTTGCCAAGTGTATACTGCTCATGTTGTCACAATAAATGACAACTGGCCCATCTGTAGGCTGATGCATATCATAAAGTAGCTTATGCAACCAAGCTACCTCACATGCAGCCATTGCTGCACCCCTGTACTCAGCCTCTGTGCTCGACAAGGCAACCGTAGGCTGTTTCTTGTTGCTCCAAGTGACTGCAGCACTCCCAAAAGAGAACACATATCCACTGGTAGATCGTCTATCAGAAATGCTACCAGCCCAATCAGCATCAGTGTATCCATGCAACTGTATTTGAACCCCAGTCTCATAAAATAGTCCATACTGCAATGTGGACTTCACATACCTGAGTATGTGTCTAGCCGCATCCAAATGCGGTTTCCTTGGAGCCTGGATAAACTGACTTACCAATCCAATAGCATAGCTCAAATCTGGCCTGGTAATAGTCATATAAATCAAACTTCCTACTATGCGTCTGTACATAGTAGGGTCTTCCAAAAGCTCACCCGCATCTGTGCTCAGCTTCACATTCTGCTCCAAAGGAACTGAAATAGGCTTACAGCTTGTCATCCCATATTTGGATAGCATGTCCAATCCATACTGTCTCTGCAATAGCTGTATCCCACTTGGTGATCTAATCACCTCAATGCCCAAGAAATAATGCAGCTCTCCCAAATCCTTCATCTCAAACTTTTGCTTCAATAGCATTTTCACATGAAGGATATCTTCATCACTGTTACCTGTCATAATCAAATCATCAACATAAATGACAAGTAGCATAATACCTTTCTCTGTTTTTCTCACATAAAGTGAGAAATCTGCCTTGGAAATCTGAAAGCCAATAGTGATAAGATACTGTCCTATCTTGTCAGACCATGCTCTAGGTGCTTGCTTCAAGCCATACAATGCTTTCTTCAACCTGCAAACAAACTCAGGATGAACAGCATGCACATAACCTGGTGGCTGCTCCATATATATCTCTTCTTGCAAATCACCATGCAAGAAGGCATTCTTTACATCCATCTGATGTAAAGACCATTCCTTTGATGCAGCCATAGCAATGACTGCTCTTACGGTTGCCATCCTTGCAACTGGACTGAATGTTTCTTCATAGTCAATGCCATATGTTTGTGCATACCCCTTGACTACTAATCTTGCCTTGTATCTGTTCACAGAACCATCTGCATTGTGCTTCACCTTATAAACCCACTTACAGCCAATTGCATTCTTACCTTTAGGCAAAGGTATCAATTCACATGTAGCATTTGCTTCCAAGGCATCCATTTCTTCATCCATGACTTTCTCCCATTTTTCTTTTCCCATGGCTTGCTCAAAAGAAGTGGGTTCTGGTTCCTGTATCACTTTGACCATATATGCATAGTGAATGGCTGTAAATCCATCATATTTCAGCCTATCCATTGGATACCTAGCTCTCGTAGACCTGCGCAAAGTAGGTTCACTCCTAGGTGCTCTCAAAACATCCCTGGTCTTCCTTACTCCAGGTGTAACAATAGAAGGAATACCCAACTCATCATCAATGCTCTGTTCTGAGCCACTGGATTCACCATCCACATAAGAGTGACCTGCATTCACATCAAACATGGGCTGATCAACTTTCTCTTTTCCTTTTCGTGATACCTGCATACCATTATCTGCATTGCTTTGAGAAGATTCTCCTGATCTCAATCTGCCTGTCCATGGCGAAGAATGTGAGCCACTGCTAGAGGAGGCTCCAGGTCCACTAATATTTTGTGACTGCTGCTGTGAATTCTGTGCAGCATTACCGTTTTGTGCATCTACATCATCAATCACATTTACTGGTTTATACCAACTACTCATCTCATCAAAAACAACATCTCTGCTCACTGTAAACTTACGAGTAGAAGGGTTATAGCATCTATACCCTTTTTGCTGCAGAGAGTAACCAATAAAGATGCACTTCTCAGCTTTTGGATCCAACTTGGATCTCAACTCATCTGGCACATGTACATAGGCAATGCAACCAAAAGTTTTCAAATGAGAAATATCTGGTTTCCTACCAGTATACCTCTCCTCTGGAGTCATTCCATGTATTGCTGCAGTGGGAGTCCTGTTCATTATGTATACCGCTGTAGCAACTGCTTCAGCCCAATAAAAATCTCGCAGGTCTTTTTCATTGAGCATGGCACGAGATACCTCTCCAATATGCCTGTTTTTTCTTTCTGCAATTCCATTTTGTTGTGGGGTATGATTGCATGAATATTGCTGCTTTATGCCATGCTCCTGCAAGAACCTTGCAAACTCATTTGAGAGGTACTCTCCCCCTCCATCTGACCTTAGGCATTTTATTTGCAGGCCTGTTTCTTTTTCAACCATAGCTTTAAGAGTTTTGAAATTCCCAAAAACTTCACTTTTCTTTTTCATAAAATACACCCAAACTTTTCTGCTATAGTCATCAATAAAACTGACAAAATAATGACAGCCTCCAAGAGATGCAGCTTTAGTAGTCCACATATCAGAGTGGATTAATTCCAATGGCTTCTCACTCTCTTGAACATGTCTAGGAAATGGTTTCCTTGCATGTTTTCCAAACTGACAGGCTTCACATACCTTATGCATTTCTGCAACCTTGAATTTAGGCAATCCTGCAACAATATTTTGGGCCTGCATTGATTTAAGTCGCTGTACATTAACATGACCAATGCGTTTATGCCAGATATCAATATCTGCAACTACACCGGTCCCATGTGCAAACATTGCTGCACTCAATTCAGGCATGTCTGCATCCAATGTAAACATTCTGCCCTTCTTCTTCCCTTTCGCTATCAAGCGACTTTTATTTTTCATATCCTCAACAAAGCATCCATGGGGATTAAATCTGACCTGCAAGCCTTGCTCAACCATTTGACCAACAGAAACCAGATTCTAGGTGATATTCGGGACATGAAATACATCGGACATGTATTTCTTTTTCCCATCCTGCATAGACAAGGGAATTTTTCCAATCTGCACAATAGGATGTGTAGTATCATCACCAGTCTCCACAAATCCTGGTTTTTCCATTTTCCTTGCATCCTCCATCCATTCTGCATGACCTGTCATGTGGTTTGATGCACCTGAGTCAACATACCACACATCGTTGATTTCTTCTGCACTTGTCACAGAATTGTTCATGTGCTGCACCATAAACAAATGCTCATTTCTGTCATCACCCTGTCTACTAGAAGATGCATAATTCCCTTGTTGCAATTTCCCATTCATGATGTCATTTTGCTTTTTATAGGAGTTTTTAGCCATATGACCCATTTTACCACAGTAGTAGCATTCAACATTGCTGTTTGCATTTTGGCCTCTTTGTCATCTACCACAGCCTCTTTGGCTCCCCCTGCCTCTAGAGTTACCACGTCCTCCTCCATAGGACTGGTTTTCTTGAGTTTGCTGCATATTCTGATTTCTACCACGGCCTCCAAATCAGCCTCCTCTACCTCTGCCTCTACCTCTTCCAGCATTTGAATAGAAGACAACTTCTTTTGAAGTTCCTCCTGAAGAAGATGCACCACCATTTCTCTGCTCCTCAGAAATTAGAAGAGCAATCAACTCCTCAAAATCAGGAAATCTTTCACGAACTGAAATGGATGTCCGAAACTGTGCATAATCCTTTCCTAGACCATTCAAGGTCACAGAAACTAAATCATCATCTTCCACTGGCGACCCAATGGAAGCAAGTGCATCTGCAATCTTCTTCACTTTCATGTGGTAGTCATTGATGCTCATATTTTCTCTTTGCATATTATGCAACTCTTGCTTGAGCTACATTTTCCTGGCTTGCGTATTTGTGCTATACATTTTTGACAAAGTATCCCATGCCTCCTTTGGCGTACTTGCATCCTGAATATGCACAATCATAGAGTCTGAAATACTGATAGATAGCCAGTACATAACTTTCCTGGCTCTCTCATGCCATGCTTTAAATGCCTGCATTTGCTATTGATTGGGAACATCAGGAAGAACTGGTTCTTCTTCATTTCCTGCAACAAATTCCCAATATCCTTTTCCCATAAGGAAATTCGTCTAGAACAATGTAAAAAATTCTGTCACTGCAAAGAACACAACTTCAGCCTCACAAGGGCTAATCTGCAAAACTGACGAAAGTGGTATTTGACCACACAGTCACTTCCTAGTGACGATTTTGCATCAACAAGCAACAGGGATGATTCTGTAACTCCCAATATCTCTACGCACAGGTATACGATGCAATTTCTACAGTAACTTTTCACCGACCTGTAGAATAGTGGTTGCACAGCATAAAACTGGGCCTTTTCCTGAGTGCGTGCAGAAAACTTCCGCCTTCAAAACAGGCCCCGAAATTGCCTCTAATAAAAAAACAGGGTCGCCGAGGGCTAAAGCCTTCTCCCGCAGCATATACTGCCCTCTTGCTTCACCGCGAAGGGCGTCTCAACCTGAGACAATGCACTCTTGCAATTTCTGGCTGTGCTGCTCTGCAGAGATCTGCTCCCAAAATAGAAAATGAAAGCAACACTGCTCCTCTTACCAAAACACCGCGAGCTTGGCTTGCTTTCTTGAGCTCCTTACTACGAACAAGGCTCTGATACCATGTCAAGATTGTGGGAGAGAAGGAAGGAGTCTCACTTATAGCTTTCTTGCTTGCACAATGGGGGAATACGCACAAGGGTGGAGGCTGAAAACAGTTTTCCTCTTCTTAGTTGTGTAAGCCAAAAGAACTCTCGTACATAGAAATAGAAGAACCCTATATATGGGTCTCAAACCAAACTCAACTAACTAAGGTGGCATACTAACTGAGCCACGAACTAGAGTAGATAAGGATAGATGTCATCTAGATATTATTCATGGGTGGTGTACCAACCGCATCTACAACTGACAAGTCGGTGACATAAATGCACAACGGTCACCCTGGCATATCACGAGTGGAGCTCGATATCTCAACGCCTCCCTCCCTCGAGAGCATAGGACCCCCACCCGCAGGTGATTTTTCCCACACTCCATAGAGTGTTAAGAAGCATTGGGTTGGGGATCCAACGTCCTGAACCACCATAATCCACAATTCGTCCGCCTGTGCAAGCACGAAATCATAAGAGCCATAATTCATCATTCACAAATCCAAAAGTAGTCATAACCATAAGATATTTTTAACACAAATGTTAATGTATGTGATGCATGGAATCTATCCCCTCCATCAATTCTCGTGTTCCTTCCTAAAAAGCAATTGATAATACTTGCATGCTTCTTTTGCAACTTTAGGTATATTCTAGCTTATCGTAATCTATGTAATGAACTAGCTTATCCCTCATTAGGAATTTGTAGAGTTAATAACTTAAAAATTAATCATTTTCTTATGTATTAAACTTGATTATCTCCATTCGGTCATCCATCGTGATTATGATTTATGGCCGCAACCTCGATTTGTTGTGGGATGGCTGGTTCTTTGATTTGAATGGGTTCGGGGTTAACTTCCGCTTGCATTTCAACATCATGTTGTTGAATTTCCTCAACACAGTAGTGGCCATTTCCTTGTGTAGGGGAGCTTGCTCAGCACCTCTATAAAATATTACACGGCGTAGCGAACAGAATCTGAGAAAGAGATAGAGAGTACACAACAGATAAGAGGGGAATCAGTAAATTCTTTAACTCCAAACAACTAATACAAAGATGGCTCTGTCCACCCGTGCACTTCCACTGTGTGAAGCTTAGATGGTGATCTAGACAGAAGATAGGTGAAGAGCTTAAGGCTAGCTGGAACAACAACTCTGACTGGGTGAAAGATGAGTGATTGATGGCTGTGAAGGGGTTTAGCTTTAATAGCCTGCGAAGGCCGTGAGGTTGGCCTGACCGACCTACCATATAAGCCTCCACTAGTCGGCCAGGGAATATTCCAAGGAATATTCCCTTTACCATCGGGCTGGGGGCCCTGCCCCTGGACCCCCACCAGGGGGGCCGCTAGCCCCCTTGGGACCCTCCAGCCAGGGGCCGCTTCCGCGGCCCCCGAACTCCACAATAGGGGCCCCTTTTAACTCCATTACTCCACAACTCGATGCAATGCACCTCGAGTTGCTACCAGCTTAACCACTCCATCTAACCCAAAGATTAGACCCACAACAGTCATCTTTTTTGCCATCCGGTCACATAGACCTCATCTGATATACAAGTCAGGACTCAGCCAATGTTCGGGCTCACATTTGGCTTCTCCTCATAATGGGGGCCTTACAACTTTGAGCACCATGAATCATTGGTAGCACCTAATGAGGGTGGGGCATTGATCATATCTAACACCCCCCCTCAATGTCCACCCATAGGTGAACTATCTCCTCGGCCCATTGTCGAGTCTTTGAAGATGAACTTGAAGTAGATCCTTCGTAAGTGCTTTGGTGAAGATATTCACTCCATTCTCCTCTATTGGACAATAGACCAGTTCCACTATCCCATCCTCCATCAAATCACGCACATAGTGATAGTGGATCTCTATATGTTTGGTGCGTGCATGAAACACTGGATTTTTGGCAATGGCGATGCAACTCTGATTGTCACATCTTAGCATAGTTGGTTCTTCATCCTGCACTCCCATATGCCATAGAATCCTTCTCAACCATACTGCTTCACATGCAGCAAAACAAGCTGCCTTGTACTCTGCTTTGGTAGAAGACAATGCCACTGTTGGCTACTTCTTACTAATCCAAGAGAAAATTCCTGAACCCAAAGAGAAACAATAACCAGAAACTGACTTCCTAGAATCACTGTCTCCTGCCCAATCTGAGTCACAATTCCCCACAAGAGAATTTCTGAAACTGTATGTGATACCATAGTCAAGAGTTTTCTTCAATTATCTGAGCACCCGCATCCCAGCCTTCCAATGACTCTCATGAGGTTTGTTTGAGAACTTGCTCAAAACACCAACAGCAAAACTAATATCTGGTCTAGTGTTACACAAGTAGATCAGCCAACCTCCTATACCTCCCAATGTCTGCTAGTGTTGATGTATCCTCGATGGATAACTTTACATTCACCTCCATAGGTGTAGCTATCTCCTTGCATTCGGTCATGCCAAATGCCTTCAAGATCTCCCATGCATACTTCTTTTGAGAGATGAAGATCTTTCCTGGCTCTTGCCAGACTTCAATCCCCAAACAATAGTGCAGCAAGCCCAAGTCTGTCATTTCAAACTCAAAACTCAAAGCCTTTTGAGTTTGGTTGATCATATCTTCATAGTCACCTGTAATAAGAAGGTCGTCCACATATAGGACAATCACTACAGACTTTTTACCATCCCTATAAACATACAAGTTAGCATCTGAGGCACATCTTTTGAAGTTTAGGTTTAAAAAGAACTTATCTATTCGCTGGTACCATGCTCTGGGGGCTTGTTTCAGCCCATATAATGCCTTCTTCAGCTTACACACTTTGTTCTCAGAATGGGGGGCCTCAAACCCTGGTGGCTGAGCCACGTACACCTCCTCCTTGAGGTCACCATTTAAGAACGCTGACTTAACATCCATTTGGTACACTGGCCACTTCTTGTGGGCAGCCACTGCAAGTATCGTGCGAATAGTGGTCATTCTGGCAGTTGGGGCAAATGATTCTTGAAAATCAAACCCTTCAACTTGTGAAATCCTTGGGCAACCAGTCTAGCTTTGTACTTTTCTAAGGTACCATCAGCCTTGTACTTTACCTTCCAGATCCACTTGGTGCCAATAACCTTCCGCTTTGCTGGTCGATCCACTAGCTCCCAAGTGTCATTCTTCATTATGTTGTCATACTCGGCTTGCATAGCAGCCTTCCATGATGGATTTGCAAGTGCTTCTTCTAAGTCAGTTGGCTCCTTTACTTCTCTCATAATCTCAACCATCAAGACCATATTGACTATGTGAGTAGAAGCCCTCCTTTGCTCCTCTATTCTCTGAGACCTCCTTGGTCCGTCTGCCTTCTCCTCAACAGATGCAGGCATAGGATTATTGTGGTCATAGAGCTGCTTCACCCAGCGCGGCAATGGCTTTTCTGGTGGGGTGATGTCAGGTTGGTGAACTTTTTCCTCATCATCTGAAGATGAATCTTCCTCCTCCTTAAGGATAGGGATAGCTCTCGGGACAAGTTCATAGCGGACTACTTCTTTGCTTGATGATAAAGTGGAAGAACTTGCCTTCTCCTCCTCCACTGTATGCGGCTCCTCCTTGAACACCACATCACACGTGATGATCTTCTTTGCCTCTTGGTCATATAATTTGTAAGCCTTCTGCTCATCACTATAACCCAAGAAGATACATTTTCTGCTTTTTGGTTTTAACTTGTTTCTCTTCTCATCTGGAACATGTGCATAACATTCACATCCAAAAATTCTGAAATGTGAGACAGATGGTTTCTTACCAGTGTAAGCCTCATGAGGTGTTTTTCCCTTGAGAGCCTTTGTGTAGCTCCGATTTAGAATGTAGACTGTAGTATTAATAGCTTCAGCCCAAAAATGGTTAGGCAATCCCTTGCCCTTTAGCATGCATCTTCCCATCTCCACAATGGTGCGATTCCTGTGTTCCACAACACCGTTCTGCTAAGGTGTCTGAGGCGTCGTCAATTGATGCTTGATCCCTTTGCTCTTGCAAAAGCCTTGAAACTCCTTTGAGTTGAACTCACCACCACCATCTGTTCTAAATTTCTTCACACTTTTCCCTGTTTCATTCTCAACAAGTTTTAGCCATTCTTTAAACTTACCAAAAGCTTGAGCCTTATCACGAAGGAAGTACACCCACATCTTCCTACTGTAGTCGTTGACAATCAACATAAAATAAGAAGATCCCCCCAAGGCCTGTGTAGGCATCTTACCACACAAGTCAGCATGCACCAACTCTAGAGGAGCGTGTGCTCTATTCTTGCTTTCTTGTGGAAATGCCTTTCTCTATTGCTTGCCCATCATACAAGCTTCACATGGTTCCTTCAATTCAGTTATTGTAGGTAGGTGAGCAACCATACCTTGCTTTTGCATCTCCTTCAACACTGCAAATCCGATGTGTCCAAACCTTTCATGCCAAAGCTTACTTGTGCCCACTCCAGCGGTGGCTGTAAGAGCATTTAGCTCATACAGGTTGTTCCTTCTTTCTCCTTTGCCAACAATTGTGCCAGCACTATCAAGAAATTTTGCACCTGTCTTCTTGAACCTCACTTCATGACCAAGATCAGTTATGGCAGCAACAAAACTAATAAGAGATTTCTCCTGATTTCGGGAACATACAACACATTTGAAAGCTTTTTGACTTCACCATTTGCAGCAACAAAAGAAATAGTACGTGTGCCCGCAGTAGGGCATTTAGCATCATTTCCAACCATCACAGTGATGGATTCTTATAGAGATTGCATAGAGCTGTATAGACCTTTCTTGTTGGTCATGTGACGGGAGGCCCCACTATCCAACACCCATGAGTCAGTGGTAGATTCTTCTTGCACCGAGGAGCACACTTCCTCAATGTTTGCCATGAATAATTCCAGCTCTACTTCAGCCATATTGGCTGTCTCTTTCCCTTTACTTTTAAGGATACCATTCTTTTCATCTGCCTTCTTGACACCACAATCTGCAATTGCATGTCCTTTCTTCTTGCAGTAGAAGCACTCTCCTTGAAACTTCTTCTTGCCGCCCTTCTTCTTTTTGTTACCATCATTTTTGGTGGAGGAACCACCTTTGCCTTTTGCATTGGCAGAGAATGCAGCATCTCCATTGTTGCTTCCTTCTCGGGCTTTCAGCCTCAACTCCTCCTCCATCAATAATGCACAAAACTCCTCAAAAGTCAAAGCTTGAGGTCTCACCTGAGTATTAAGGGCAATTACTAGTCCATCAAACTTTTGTGGACAAATCCGAAGACACCTCCGAGCTAGCTCTTTGCTAGTCTTTTGTATCCCAGCGCCAGCCATCTGGTCGCGCAGATTCTTAATCCGAGTGATGAATGCTTCAACCGTCTCTCCTTCAGCAAACTTCTCTACTGCTAGTTGATTCTCCAAGTTTTGAATCCTTGTTTGGTTTCGTGTTTCGTACTGACTCCTTAGTACATTCCAAGCCTCTGATGCTTTGATTGTATGCTGAATCAAAGTCAAAACACTGTCAGAATAGCTTGTAACTAAGGCACACAATGCATCTGCATTCCTTCGTTTCCAAGCTCGTAGAAGATCTGCATTCGGAGGAATCATCACACAAGGATTTGATGGGTCGGGGGTAGGCTGTGGTTTAGCGTTAGTCCCTAGCACAGTCTCCAGAAGCTCATAAGAATCAAGGATAGTTGTAATTTTGAACTTCCACAAGGTGTAGTTTGTACCATCTAACTTGCTAATCCTCAGTGTTTGAATAGCCGATACAGCAACACCACCTCCTGCACCGCTTCCTGATGCGCCAGAACCGCTTTCGGAAGTCGACATAGTTCCTCTTCACTGTTGAAGCCTTTGCCTCTTGCACACTCTTCGATCTCTAGAGCCCCCTCAGCTTCGATACCATGTAAAATATTACATGGCGTAGCGAACATAATATGAGAAAGAGATAGAGAGTACACAACAGATAAGAGGAGAATCAATAAATTCTTTAACTCTAAACAATTGATACAAAGATGGCTCTGTCCACCCATGCGCTTCCACTGTGTGAAGCTTAGATGGCGATCTAGACAGAAGATAGGTGAAGAGCTTAAGGGTAGCTGGAACAACAACTTTGACTGGGTGAAAGATGAGTGATCGATGGCTGTGAAGGGGTTTAGCTTTTATAGCCTGCGAAGGCCGTGAGGTTGGCCTGACCGACCTACCATATAAGCCTCCACTAGTCGGCCAGGGAATATTCCAGGGAATATTCCCTTTACCATCGGGCCAGTGCCCCCTTTACCTTTTTTGTAGGTTTTTCTTTTAGCTTTCTTTTAGCTTTTTTGATGACATCAAGGAGGGGCTTCATTTTTGTAGCACGAAGATAAAAATTGATGAATATATGGGCAAGGATGCACTACGCGCTGCTCAGCCAGGCAAGTGTCACTCCAAGGCACACGACTAAGGAGGCGACCAAGGCATAGACCTTGGCATCTTGGCCTTGGCATACTTGGCAACGGGCTACAAAGGCTTCATTGGCACTGTTGGCTACATGTGAGAAGCTTCCACTAGCTTGTAGGAAAAACTTCCCGAGAGGTCACCCATCCCGGTAGTGTCGTCACCCAAGTACACTTAATTGCCAAGTGACTATCCACTAGGCTAGTTCTTTTTGTTGTTCTATACTTCAAAAATGTCTTTATAAGCTACTCTTGGAAGGGTTTCCCAAGTCTTTCTTCCATGATTTAACATGTAATACCTCATTAATAATAACAATTATCTTCGTAATTAGAGCTAGTTTCATAATTAGAGCTAGTTTTAAAAATGTGCAACATAAATCACTTTTCTTTGGAATGGATACACACATTAAAATAAACTAAGTAATGGGGACATTACAATTCAATCCCACCAAGATTCCATGCTTAACTAGTAATAGGGCTTTCCAAGAATACCGTTCTAGGTCATATAGAGGTTGGGTAGTTCCTAAGTACATAAGGAATTTTCTAGCTAGAGTCTCCCTAGCACCCTTACCACCTTCTACCTAATGTCCTCCCTATGAAGCAACCTCTCACTATTGGGGCCAATCCGAGCTCTTCAAAGTAGTAGAACCAATCCCCTTGGTATAGGGTTCAACAACTAGCCTTGGGGGAGGTGTAATGCAATCTTTCCTTTTAATATTTTAGGAATACACAACCAAGCAATTTGCCTATCATCATTAGCTAGGAAACATTCATTTTCTATAACATCAACCAAGCAATCACTTGAATGTCGCATAAGAGTTAACCAACTTATCTTAACTAGGAAATTGATCTCTTTTCCAAAACAAGAAGCCTTATCTTAAAAACAAAAATTCAACAAACCAAAACAATGTCCTTTGAATACTTCACAAAAGAAGATGTAATCCACAACCTCTCCACAACATCACAAGATTTTTCTCTAAATGATTCAATATTTTATCATGCATGATCCATGCATAACTTGCTTGGTTCTAACCCCATGAATAACCTTTAATTTCACTGAGTGGTTGTTCCTTCATGCAATAGTCATGAGCAATTTCATACCATTGGGACTCAAACTAAAGATGAGAATCATCTCCATAGAAGATAACTTGCTTCCTTCCCCTTTTATGATTAATATCATGGATATGTTTCTTCCTTTTCTATTCAAATCATGTTTAAGATTTGAGGTTATTAAGGTCAGAAGTACGAGCATTAGAAGTACCTAAGGATCCTTTGCGAGTTGTGGATTGGATGTTGCTTTGCTTGATGGAGTAGGGAGACGTCATCATATTGTCCTTGGGCTTCTCACTTTAATAGTGCTTTTGCAAGACTCCAAGGTTTATAAGCATGGCTTAACCTTTTAATCTTTCTTGGGAGATCTCTTCTTCTTACTCTCTCTCTCTCTCTCTCTCTCTCTCTAGTTCTCCTCTTTCTCTCTATCTCTCTTTACCTATCTCTCTCCATCTCTAACTTTACTCTCTCTCTCTCTCTCTCTCTCTCTCTCTCTCTCTAGTTCTCCTCTTTCTCTCTATCTCTCTTTACCTATCTCTCTCCATCTCTAACTTTACTTCTCTCTCTCTCTCTCTCTCTCTCTCTCTCTCTCTCTCTCTCTCTCTCTCTCTCTCTCTCTCTCTCTCTCTCTCTCTCTCTCTCTCTCTCTCTCTCTCTCTCTCTCTCTCTCTCTCTCGTCAAAATACGCGGGATCTAGAGCATGTTAGTTTTCCACGTTTTCGTCAATGCTGGTCTTAGTGTGCATCAATCTCGACATTTGTTGTGATAAGATGGAGCGCTTGATGTTGAGGAAGATATCCCTAGAAGAGATCATGATCAATGGTGGCCTGTAGTGTGAGATCCATAAGCTCTAAGATGCCTAGGTATTGCATGGCTATGGAGGCCACAAAATAGAACCTGAGAAAACTGACAATGTTGAGTAGTAGACGGTTCTGGGATGATATAAAGAAGCGTCAGTAGCGGGAGAACAATTTTCCAGAAGGAAGCTTGGTAAGATTTGGCTTGTGGAGTGAGATACAAGAGCTTCAATCTGACAGGGTGAATCTGACAAGGTGCTGCTGGCTATGGCAGCCATGAAGGCAAGCTTGAAGGTGGAGATGGAAAGTGAGTTCATAGGCTGAGACTGAGCTAGGTTGAGATGGACTAGAGGTGAAGAGCTACTAAAATCAGTTAAGCCATGCTCAGCTGCGCTTTGATACCATGTCAAAATACACAGGATCTAGAGCGTGGCAGATGGGGAAGCTATGGAGGTTGAAAGAAGAAAAAGAAACTCATGAAGACATTGACCCTGACAAAGACAAATTTTGTGTATTGAAAGAGTGCTTGTACTTTGAAAGAATGCATATAATCCTTATAGACAATCACGTGGGAGTCCTTATAAAATCATTTTTTGCCAGACCACACATCTTTTAAGAATCTTGCCATCCAATGGCTTGGTAGGTGTTTGTTGGGGTAAAATACTAAAGGCTAATGCCTATAGCTGAGTGGGCACCCCTTGTATACATACACACTATATAGTTATATATAAGTGAAGATAACAAAGAATAAAAATACCATTCATTTATATCCACATAACTCTCTTGTGTTCTTCTCTCTCTCAAATCTCTTGCACTCCATAGCTTCTACCTCACATTCCACCATTAGTTCCTGTTAGATATGCTCAATGCCCCACCCTTGTCATCTCTTGCTTATGAGCCTCAGTTTGAGTCAGGTGAGGACTTTAGGAGCTCTGACCTATGTGATGAAGCAAATTATCAACATGAGAGTTGAAGCCTATTCCAAGTATAAACCTTGTAAATACTGAGCCAAGGGAAAAGAGGGATTTAGGAATTAGTATAAAAGGTAAGAAGTGCTAATGTAGCATCATTCTTTGGCACTATCAAATTTTTTTCCTTCTTGTCTTTCGTCTTCTTGTACTTGGTTTGCAACTCATGGCTATGTTGTGCTATGATAATAGAAGATTTTCCATGGCATGGCCATGCTTGTATCTCAGTTTGGTATATTTCTTGTTATGTGCAGCTTAGAATATTTTGATTTCCTTTTCATTTCCATTGTTCGATTAGTCTTTCTTTACATTGATATCAAAGCATTAGTCTAAATCCTTGTCAGGAGTCATTTTCTTGTACTCGATCTAGTTTCATAGACTTGGGAGTGGAAACCGCAATTAGATCTGAGTTACAAGACTTAGTTTCTTCATAACCAGGGTTATATTTGAAGGTCTATTACAAACAATGAGAAAGATGGTGATGCTTGGCATTACCCTGTGGAAAATGGCGGGGTCCAACCAATTTGGCAACTTGTGACTAAGTTATGGACCAAAAATTGGGGTAAGTTGGACAAAATGAGGGTTACATGACATAGTATGGGTTAAACTTGAGTTACTTTTCAAGAACAGGGGTTTCTTCCCTTTCCTTTCAAGCTGGCCTCAAGAATCCATGGCCAAAGGCTGATCAAATCTCCTTCCCATGATCTTTATCATGCCAATGGACTCCATAACCTTGCTCTTGATCTCCTGAACTTTCCATAGAGTAGTGATTAGGCTTATTATGCTTCCTTCTTCCTTTGAAAACTCAAAGTATGCAATAGTGTGAATTGTGCTTGATTAGGGAATCCATCATATTTTCAAAAATATGAGCTCTATTGCTCAAGTAATCCATGCTTGAGACTTCCAACCTCTCTGGCAACTGGCCTTCTTCAAGTTTGGGCAAGATCACTTCTATTCTTGGACTCTTCTCTCTCCCATGAAATCCTATACTTGATAGTTTTGGATAGCATCAAGAATTTCAGATATCTTGAAGCAAATGAAGGGAATCTTGGTGGCAAATCACTCTTGGAGATTGCTTATACACGTGGGTTCAATCTATTGTCAACATTGAAGCAACATTGAAGAGTTTTTTGTCTATGGAAGTTGTGGATAGCATGCATCTTCAATGTCATTGAAATCTTTGGTTCTCCTCTCAAATTTTGGATTCTACAATCTACATTGGAGTTGTTCATTATCATCCTTCAAGCTCTACTTCAAATAGAAGAAGATTATACCTTCATCAACCATACATGAAGCATTGGAGCAACAATGGAGTTCATAGGAGAAGAGTATGAAGTTGAGAGCTGATTCCATATTGAAGCATGCTTAAATTGGGACTTTCTTGGATCATTTGAAGCTGAAGACAAGTCATCTTTGTGAGAGGTATCTACATCAACTACACTCTTCACATACAAGCATAAGAGGTACTTTCAATCATCTGTAATCTCTACCTTTTGAATCCAATTGCTGAGTTAATCCAATTGATGGAAGAGGGATTAAGATGATTAAGAATTCCAATAATTTTCTCAAATGCATTTCATGAATAATCCATAGAGCTACCTTAGTGATTAATCACTATTTGATCAATTTCGTTCACTGAAATAATCACTCTCAATGCCTCTAATCCTCATCCATTTTGCCCTAACCCTGACATTGAATTGTTTGCCTCTTGTTTCATTGCCATGAATGAAAATTTTGCCCAATGGTAAGTGAAATAAAAATTGTAAAGCAATAAGTCACTACTGGAGGTATTCCTTACCTATCCCCATTTCAATTTTCAGCCCAATTTCATCCAAGTTCTTGCATATCATGAAGTGGCAATCAAAATCCTTTTGATACATGCATTTCATGCTGTCTTCTTAACATAGCATCGATTTGCCATGTCTATAACCACGAGGAAAAGTGGATGTCAGGTGAGTTGGTAGGACAAAAGAGAGGTGGCTCTCCCCTACTGACAAGGACCTTGAAGGGGAGCACAACTCAGCTTGAGAGGGAAATTTGCACACCCCTCAAGTATTGGATCCTAGGCATTTAAAGTTTGGGTGCAGGTACCAATTCAAAGGCATGAAATTGATGGTACAAGTCATTAAATGAACAAAATAGAGCATTCACAGGTTATAGGAAATTCTAGATAGCTACATTAAATTGCTTACATAATTTTTTGTACTCAACCATTTTCAATATTTGATAGCTCATTTGAAAGGGGACATCCTAAGCTTTAAACATAGCCAAAAATTTAGTCATTTGGATCATTAGAGCTCAAGATATTCGAGTTTCTCTTCTGCTGTACATCCAAGACATGACGTCACCTATGGCTAAAAATAAAAGAAAGGACCCCATTATGGACACCATTAGTGAAGGATTAAGGGACTATCAGTTGGATAAAGAGCATGAAGCTTCATAAGAGGCTATTTACCATGAGAACCATGATAATGAGGGGCTAGAGATTAGTTCAACACATGCTGTAGTAAACAATCAAGTGAATGGGGTTGGTACTACTCATGCCTCTATTGATTCTAATAGTTTTCAATAACTCTCCAATGATATAAAGGACATGAAGTTAGGCATTGACAAGCTTTTGGCTCTCTTGAGTGAGAGGTTATTACCTACAACAATTCCAAATGCTCCAAGTCCTCCCATTGTTGAAGAGCAGCCAAAGACCACAACTCCCAAGGTTGTTGGACATTATGAAGTTGGAGAGCCATCAAGAGCTCAGTCCTCTCATTTTCAACCTCAATTTCAGCCCCGTAATCAACCCAAGACCTATAGTATCCCTCATGGACAGGATTTGCAAGATAAGACTCATGCTAACTCAAGGCTTGATGATGACACACATGGATGCCATCCTTTTTACATCCAGGAAAGTATTATCCGTTTACAGAAGGAGCTTCAATAGAAGCTAAGTCTAGAGGGAAGTTATGAGCATTACGTTCGTGCATAACTTCCATACCTAAGTTAGCACGGTTGATAATATCAGCCCAGGTGTTAATTACACGGCCTTGACTATCAACCACGGATTGATTGAAGTTGAAACCGTTCAAATTGAATGCCATGGTGCTAATACCCAAAGCGGTAAACCAAATGCCTACTACGGGCCAAGCAGCTAAGAAGAAGTGTAGAGAACGAGAATTGTTGAAGCTAGCGTATTGGAAGATCAAACGGCCGAAGTAACCGTGAGCGGCTACAATGTTGTAGGTTTCTTCCTCTTGATTTATGGACAATCATCTACTATCCCTAGATCTACACATGAAGAGAAAGCTAAAGAACAAAGGTCTTATCATGGTCAAGTAAGTGGAGGTAATAATTCTCATGGGTAGCACCATTACAATGGACATGGTCATGTAAATTCGGCTCTAAATTCTTTTGGACAGCAACATCAAGTCAACAATAATCATGTAAATAATCAGCCCTCTAAACAAGGCCTTCATTCAAATTATTTTTAGCCTCATCAAATGAGTGGACAGCAACCACCAATGCCACAACAAATATACACTCTCCAACGTATGGACATCAAGTCTATGGACAACCTCATGTTGTTGGCAACTCTTTCTTTCTGCCACAAGGACAATTTAATCAACCAAATGGGTTTGTAAATATTCATGGGCAGCAACAACCATATGTTCATGGAACATGGAGTAACGATGTTCAAAAGCAAAATTCTTTTGGTCCAAACTCTAATGGACAACTACATAATAATGGCCAATCTCATCAATATGAGTGGGAATACAATGAGAAAATAACCATTTCTAATTTCAAGGGTGAAAATCTATTCCCTACCCAATTAGAAGAATGGTTTGACAAGCTTGAGATGTATTTCTCTTTATATCCTAGATCGAATAATACCAAGATTAAATTTGCAGCCCTACATTTGGAGGGATATGCACACACTTGGTGGTCATACTACATGCCAAGGATTGGTAATGAATTCTTGGCATGGGATGCATTCAAGAGGGCAATGATCGAAGTGTTCGTGTCTCCTATTAAAATGAGAAGTTAGAGAAGAAGTGGTATGCTCTTGAGCAAAGGGGATTATCTGTTAGAGACTATTCTAACCAATTCCTTAACCTCTCCATGTATGTGGATGGAGTATCCGACAATGCCAAGTTGAATAAGTATATATTTGGGCTTGAATATTCTCTATCTTCGAAAGTGGGAGCTATGAAACCATCCTCTTTACAAGCTGCCATACAATTGGCTGAAAGGTATGGTAAAAAATATAAGAGTTTTCAAGAAAGAACATGGCAACTTTTCCAACCAAACCAATCTACTAGAACAGCTACAAATTATGGGCAAACAAAGATTGAATTTCACCAAGGAGGGAAGCCAACAAATACCTACAGCAAGGAGGGAAGCCAACAAATACCTACAGCAAGATTCCTACATTTCCTTCTGTTTATGGATCAAAATAGGGTAGTAATTTCAGATTTAATGTTGAAAATAGATCAAATGGAAAGAGGACTGAAATAGGTGGCAAAAACTCAGCTCCTATGGTGGGCGTAAGGAAAGCATGTATCTAATGATAAGCTAAAGGACTTGTATGCGAAAGGTCTATGCTTCAAATGTGGGGAGAAATGGTCTCTCGACCACAAGACAAAATGCAAAGCCAAGAATGTCAAAGTGAGCATGATCTTTGAAGAGGATTTGGATGTTGAGACAAATGAAAGCAATCTATCTTAGCTTGAGTGCTTACCTACTTTTGAGGAAATGCATGACCATGATGATGATTGCCATGAAGAATTTTATGACCCTATGGATGGTTGTCCATTCGATCTGGGTGGTTACAACATGAATGATCCTTGGACAAATTTGGATTCATTGAAGCTTTGTTCTATCTCCCATGATGCATGGAATGGTTCCAAAGGGGACAATACCTTACGCCTTAAAGGCTACATTAATGGAATAATTGCTCATATTCTTATCGACACCGAGAGTACACATAGCTTTGTTAATACACAGTCTCTTGATGGGCTAAAGTTGTACACTCAAGAAATGCCTTCATTACTAAGAATTCAAGTGTCAAATGGAGCTTATGAGAGTAGTAATCAGATTTGTTCTAATGTTTCCATCACTTTATTATCATATTGTACCACTTCGGTGGGTCTTATTGCCTTGGGCCCCATTTATATTATACTTGGTTGCAATTGGCTAAAAAGTATTGGCAGATATACCATGGATTTGAATAGGCTGCAAATGGAATTTCAATGGCATGGATAGCAAGTTACTCTTCAAGGGATTGAGAAGAAGAAGCTAGAGGTGATTAGCCCCAAGAAGATTAAGAGAGAGATCAATGCAAAGGCATGCATGTTTGCCCTTCTCTTGTCAAAGATTGATGAGGATCAGTCCTCTTCAAATCAGCCCTCTACTCATTCAAAAGATATGGATCCTTGTCTTTGTAAATTGTTGGAAGAGTATGATGATTTATTTCAGCCACCTTCCTCTCTTCCTCCAAAGCGTGAAGTGGATCACCCCATCGACTTGCTTCCAAATACCAATCCTATCATATCAATAAGCCTCCATATCCCCTTTTAAAGGTGGAAAGAGAAGAAGTTGAGCACCAAGTAAAGGAGCTACTTGAAATGGGTCTTATACAACCAAGTCAATCTCCCTTTGGTTCTCCCGTTCTCTTAGTAAAAAACAAGGATGGTTCATTCCACATGTGCATAGATTATCAGGACTTGAACAAGGCCTCTATCAAAAATAAGTATCCAATGCCAAGGATTGATGATCTCTTGGACGAATTGAAGGATGTCAAGGTCTTTTTAAAGATCGATTTGTGATCGGGATACCACCAAATACGTATGAAGGAGGGGGATGAATACAAGACTGCATTTAGAACCGGGGATTGTATCATTTCATGGTTACACCCTTTGGTCTTTCAAACATTCCAGCCACATTCCAAGCTTTAATGAACAAAATACTTAAGCCACTTTTGTTCAAGATAGTTTTGGTATTCTTTGATGACATATTGATATATAACAAGGACAAAGAAGAGCATTTGCAGTGAGTTAGAGAAGTTTTTGACATTTTGAGGAGTCACAAGTTGTTTATTAAAGCAACCAAATGCATATTCATGGCCAAAGAAGTAAAATACATGGGACATATTGTTGGAGAAAATGGCATCAAGGTTGACCCAAAAAAGGTCCAATGTGTGAAATATTGGCCTATTCCAACAAATACTATTTCATTGAGGGGTCTTCTTGGTTTGTCTTCTTTCTACCGAAGATTTATCAAGAATTATGCTCATGTGGCTACACCATTGACTGATAGGTTAAAGAAAGAAGCTTTCTTTTGGGATGAAATAATTGACAAAAGCTTCAATGAGCTGAAGCAACTCCTCATTTCAGCACCTATATTGGTTTGTCTCGAATTTTCTAAGGTCTTTGTGATCTATGCAGATGCTAGTTGGAGAGGATTGGAGGCTATTTTAGCCCAAGAACATGGTGTCATTGCATACAAGTGTAGAAAATTTGATGAAAGAGAGGCAAATGCATGTATATTAGTAGCTATACTAGATGTAGTCAAAAAATAGCATCATTACCTTTATGGAAGTCACTTTAAAGTGAAAAGTGACCATAGGGTGTTGAAGTACTTCCTCCCTCAGCAGCCAACTTGTCTCCTAAGCAAAGAAGGTGGTTGGCAACTCTTCAATCATATGATTTTGAGATAGCACACACGATTGGAAAAGACAACGCACTCTCTAGGATGTGGGCATGTAATGTATCTACTATCTCCACTATATATAAAGATTGGATAAATGACATACAAGAGGAATATATGATGGAGGAGCATGCTACCACAATAATGTAGAAATTACAGCAAGGGATAAATGAAGAATATCCAAACTTTAAATGGTATAATGGACTTTTATGGTACAAGGGAAAGATCTACTTGATCCCTCAAAGCAACTTTAGGCTGAAAGTCCTTCAAGAAATGTATTCTTCACCCTTGGTTGGTCATCTTGGTCTCTTTAAGACTTTTGACAAAGTGCACAAGAGTTTCTATTGGAAAGGCCTATGGCAGGATGTGAAGGAGTATGTCTCTCATTGCTTGGAATGTCAACAAAATAAAGATTCATGTTTATTATCAACCGGTCTCCTTCAACCCTTGCCTATCCCATTAGGAAAATGGAGTGACATTTCAATGGACTTCATTACAAGCCTCCCTACCACAAGGCATGGTTGGAATAACATTTTTATTGTGGTGGATAGACTTACCAAATTAGCCCATTTTATTCCAACCAAGACACAATTTTCACTAAAGCAAGTAATTGACCAATTCATGGAAGGAGTGTTCAAGTTACATGGTATGCCTTTGAGGATAGTGTCGGATAGAGACACTAGATTCATGTGAAATTTTTGGAAGGGTTTGTTTACTTCCATGGGCATACTCTTGCCCCAAGTACCCTTACCACCCTCAAATCGATGGTCAAACCGAAAGGGTTAATTGATGGGTGGAAGTATACTTAAGACATTATTGTCATGACATGCAATCATCTGGGATAATTGGCTGCACCTTGCTGAATTTTGCTACAACAATACATATCATATTAGCATTGGGATGGCTCCATTTGAAGCACTCTATGGATACAAGGTTCAGATTCCTTCATTCATGAAGACGTGAATCCACAAGTGAAAGATGAGTTATAAAGAATGGAGATGCTAATGAAGCAATGTAAAGAAAACATACGAAAGGCACAAGATGTCATGAAGTCCTATGTTGATGATAGAAGGAGGCAGATCGAGTTTGATATTGGAGATTGGGTCTTCTTGAAGGTGCCTAAGTCTCATTATGCGTCCCTTAAGGGTAGAAATAACAAGTTGGCTCACAGATTTTATGGCCCATATTTGGTGTTGGAAAAGATTGGAGAGCTTGCATATAAACTCTAATCGCCTTCAACTACTCACATACATGATGTTTTTCATGTATCACAATTGAAGAAGTATATTGGGCAGGATGCACAAGTTATTGAAGAGCTTCCACCACTTGATGAAGAAAGATGGGCTGATTGTATATGAACCTGAGAAGATTATTGGGAAGTGTGAAAAGGTTCTTAGGAACTGAACTCTCAATGAATTTTTGATCAAATGGAAGGGGTTACCTATGGAAGAGTCCACTTGGCAACCCTCTTCTTATTTGGACGCTTTTCCATGGCTATCACAAGATGAATGATGATAGTCTGCGCAAGGATAATTTGATGTTTTAAAATACTGTTATTAATCAAATTGCCTTAATGGCATAAAAAAGTCATCTTGATGGTATAGAATGATGCCTCAGGTTGTGTATTTCATCTCTACACCTCAAAAATTGAATTTGGACACTCTAATCAAAAGTTATGGCAATTCTACTGATGTAGCCCTGTTTAGACAGCAAGTAATCAATTCACTGTTTCAGGTTCATTGTGATGTTTCTTCATACAAAGTGCTTCCACATGCGTATGGATCTTCATTGACATAATTTGCTTCATTAACAATTTTCCTATTACCTCATTATCTTCAATTTTGAGGACAAAACATCGCTGGGAGGGAATGATTTATAATGAAGCAAATTATCAACATGAGAGTTGAAGCGTATTCCAAGTATAAACCATGAAAATACTTGAGCCAAGGGAAAAGAGGGCTTTGGGAATCAGTATAAAAGGCACGAAGTGCTAATGTAGCATCATTCTTTGGCACTGTAGTGGGAGCTCACGCTCAACCGCCAAGACCCACGGACCGCTTATTGCTTCAAGCGTTTCAAGCAAGCTCTAATGGCTATCTCTCACCTAGCCGATGCGCCGTCGATCCTATGAGTGTAGTGAGCTTACCTTGATGCCGATACAAGTTGCCTCCTCTCTCACACACACCAGTAGCTCCATGATCCTAGATGCGAGCTCAAGCATCCTCAAGCCTCCTCCATCTCCAAGCTCCATCCTCCATAGCCGCGCGCGTGAGAAAAGAGAAGAGAAGAGAAGAAGAGAAGAGGAGATGGTGAAGAGCTTCACCCTCTTGATCCCTCACTCTCACACACTCACTCCCTCACACTCTCACACTCCCTCTCTCAAGAGCACACACAAGCAAGAAGATGAGGAGAAGAGAAGAAGAAGAGAGCTCTTGTTAGCCACACACCAAAGAATGAGCTTCCATTCATTTTTTGAACTTTATATACAAGCCCTAAAATCCCATGGGCACCCATCCCTTTTTTACATAACCGGCCATTATGGCAAGGTCCTTTTTCTATTTCCCTCTTCTAGCCTTATGCCTCTAGCCTACACCTGTCTAATATTTTACAATTGGCACAGGAGGGAGCCTGGTGCTCTTTTACAAGAGTTTTCCAAGTTTTTTGAGGTACCTTTCATTTAAAATTGTGCTTTTTGCCCCGACTTAGCTTTGGAGGTCGCTTGCGTGTCTTTGATCTTTTTCCATGTTTTTTTCTGCTTTTTCCTTCCTTTTTCCGCCATCTCGACTTGGGGTTAACATTACCCCCTCCTAGACAGGTGCCAGTCCCATGGCACTTCTGTATTGTTGTAGGTTGGCAGGCAATTGGCCAAGTGGTGTAAAGGTGAGGGCCACTTGGAGACTCAGATGCTTGTGGAAGCTGTGAAATGATTCTTGCCGGAGAAGCCAAATGGATATTGCGTGGTTGACGGGGGCCTCCGAAGTTGGTGGTTTGTTGCTTTTTGTGATGCCTGAAAGGAGAAGGTGCGGTGCTATTCCTAAGGGGAGTGCCTACCTCATTGTGTTAGTGCATTGTGCTCGTGCTAGTGGAATGGGGAGGTGGGTCTAATTGTAGGCAAGCCTGGGTGATGTCCCACACTTGAGGACCCCATTTGTGCCAAGGGAGGTGCGGTGCAAGTGGCTTAGGGTGATAGCTCTAACCATAGACGAGTGTTACCTCCCTAGGTATGTCCTACCCTTGATGTGCCCTAAGCGTGAAGTGGGGGAGCAAAGGGCTAGGGGGTTAGGAGTGGAGCCGGCTAACCAAAGCCATCGGGCACGCCTAACTTGAGAACCCCTAGGTGCAGTGATCGTGCTTTATGTGGTGGTAAGTGCTTCTGCAAGTGGGCTATGTTGTCCAGTCAATAGTGGAGAGTGTTTTTCATGCTTTTCCTTTCATGATGTTCTTTTCTTTGCTTTTACTTTACTTTACTTTTTTTTAAAACTTTTTTTTTTGGAAGTTACAGTAGTGGAATGATAGCCAGGGCCTAATTCTCTTCATCTGAATGAGGAGGGGAAGGGGGTTAGATGGATTTGCTCAAAAATTGGTAGCTTTGCATGTATCCTTTCAGATTTATGCGGACGTGGAGAGAGGTGGTGGAGAGGAAAGGGTGATTGTATCTAGTAAACTGGATGTCATTCATGTCTTCTAGGAGGGCTAGGCAAAAAGAGGGGAGGAGACTAGCCCTCATCATTAGACAAGCCATGGCACAGCTGTCAATGGCATTAGGGTCGAAGAAGAGGGGAGGCAGGCCGCGCTCTTGTGGAGTTGAGTCCTGCTTAAGTAATAGCTTAAGTAATCTAAGGTAGTTACATGTAGTTACAAAAGCTGGATTGGGGCATGAAGAGAAATCTGCGAGGAAGCGTGTCATAGAGTCATCTAGGCTTTCTGAGTTAAAGAGGAGGGCATGTTCGAAGGATACTACATTGGAGTTATAGATAATGGGAAAGTCGTAACACTCGTGGAGGGTGGCATCAAAATCCACACCTACCCTTCGAGGGTATTCCATGTATGTGGGGTTGTTTCTCTCGAAGGGTAGTGTGTTACAAAACGCCATCCAGGCGAGCATACTAATGTCGCATACTCGCCTCCTCCACAAGGGTTGGCTTTTATAGCCCAGTACTGTATGTGGAACTTAAAAAACTTTGTTTTGCCAGTAGTCGGCCTCTTCAGTTCCCTAAGAGGTGGGGGTCTTCTCTCTCTCTTCTAGCCACTTTTGCCCTAGTCAGCCACCAATCGCGATCACCTCCTCCATCATCTTAAGCGGCAAGACCCTCCGTAGGCTGTTGGGTAGGAAAAAGCTAAAGGTGAATGGATCATTTTTCTTTTCTTGTCTCTCCCAAACCACTAGCTCTGCGTGGAATCCAGCTGGGATGTCATCAGGGCAAGGTGGGAGGGGTGCGGACGACTGCACGGTTGGCTTGGCCCTTAACTGCTTCCTGGCTTCTTCGACTAACTTCCTACGTCTCTCTTTAAGTGCGGCTTGTCTCTCCGCAGATGGGTCCTCTTGTTGTTGCTCTTGAGACTGCGGCGAGGGGGGTTGTGGGATCACATCCTCTTTGAATCTGCCCATGTTGAATTCGAGTTCTGCTTCCTCCCCCTACCGGTCTCCTTGTTGTGCTCCCTCCTCAAATCCTATGGCATCTATTTCCTGGGGGTTTAGGCCGGCCAGTAGTAGGTATTTCCTTTGCTCTTCCAGGCTTAGTCTAACCTCCGCAGGTTGGGGTGGCATTTGCAGTCCTACATGTAGGGCTCTGCGTGCAATGTTAAGCTTCTTTTGTGCCACTTCCAACGATTCTCCCTCCTCTGGGCGGGTGGAGTCCATGATTGTGTTGAGGAAGGCCTCATTTCTCCTTCTCCTTCTTCTACATTCTGTGTCTCCTTTACTGCTTCCTGGATGAGCGCAGTCAAAATGCTTCCGTAGTCGATAAATGAGGCCTTGGACGAGGCCTTCTTCCTTTCTGTGGCCTTGGAAGCTGGAGACTCCACTTTTGCTGGCGTACTTCCCAAAGCCAATGCTTTAGCCACCTGATCAATGGTTTTGCGGACATACCCATTCCAGTCGACTTCATCTAAGGTGTGGGCTGCTACATTCTCTAGCACACACACGCTGATTCGATGCATTAAGGCATTGTAGCGCTAGCTGGAGAAGAGCACGTGCACTAGCTTTGCCTGTAGCCTAGCTTTAGCATAAGGGATGTCATGGATGCTGATACCGTCATTGTTTAGCACCTCCTCTCTTTTCATTTTCAGCATGGTGTAGACATCCCTTTTTTTTTTCTCTATCTTCGGTTCCAATCCCAATGCCTTCTCCACCAAGGCTGGGTTCAAGTGCACCTGTACCTGTTTAGCATTTTCTCCCCTTTTCACTGTCACGGTGCCGCACTCCTGGTTGGGGTCGTATGTCCTGAGAAACTCCACACACTTTGTGTGGTCAAGCTCTTGCCCAAATTTCTCCAGGTACTTGGTGAGCTTACACTGCTCGACGACTCTCTTGGCTGCTTCCTCCTTCGACACTACTTCTTCGATGTTCCGGATGGTTCGAAACTTCAATTGATTGTAGGTGCGGTTTTCTAGGGATATGTGATGGGACCTGAAATGGGCCGGCACTGGCTATAGCACTAGCCCGACCTCATGCTCATGACACACAAACACCCTCATGGCCTCGCGGACCAGGAGCGTCAATCAAATGCTAAAGGACAAACTGCCCTAAAGCTTAATCTATGCGTTTATAGTTTATAGTCCAACATTTCCCTTAAACTCCTCAGAGGGAGAACCCTTATACATTGGCAATGCCACGATCACACACACATAGGAGGCACTCCACCGACTAATAGTCAGAGCCCCACTGCAGCTCTCCTACATCTCAGGGATTGGCCCTTTGATGCGCTGCTAAACATATAACACAAATGAGCACAAACTCCTCTCTTTTATATTTCTCGTATTTCCAGGAGATGTACCATGCTTCCTCACTTCACAGTCCCTTAGGAAACCGACCCTCTACCCTATGGCAAGGGATAACCTCACACTCTCAATCGTGGGTCAAAGTCCTAAGAAAACAATTGCTATGCACGGACAAAAACATAGAAATGAGGGTAAACCGAGGCTAACCTCATGCTCTACCTTCATTATACATTGCAGAAACACTTATGTAATTTTTTGGAATTTTCCTTTTATCGTTTCCTAAATTTCTCCCATTTAAAATCCATTTTCCACCATTTTTTGGTATTTTTCCTCTATTATTTTCAATAAAAAATGACTAGAAATTGAGATTGGTTGTGGGTTGTGGCCCTTAGGTTCTTTGACAGTAAAATTTCAGGTTTTATTGATGTTATATCTCAGGTTTCCCCTTTATTTTGCAAAAAGATCCCATTTTGCCTCTTAAACGCGTGTTTTACGGGTTTTATACCATTAATTTCACTTGACCAAAGTTTGGTTCACCTTTTCGTATCTTGCCCGGTTTCTTGGCCATTTCCCCGTTCGGACTCCGAATTGAGCTCTGAAAAATCCTGGGCATCCGGCTTGACATCCTGCATTGGCCGGTAACTCCTGACAACCCGCACAGTAGTCTGAAAAATTATCAAAAATCAACAAGTGTCGCTCGGGCGCCTTTAAAGCACTTTGACACTTAAAATCATCCTAGCTCGAGCCGCCGCCTTCGACGTTGAATATTTTTCCCTTGATATTCGTAATTTTTAGCTATTTTTAAGCACTTCTCGGCAACAAAACTCCGCTCTCATTGGTGACCGTGGGATAGGGTGACTCAGCCCGTCGAATCCCACAATAGATCTGCACAAAACAACCAAAGGAAGCATCAAGCTGATACAAAAATAGATACATACTAAACACAGCACAACGCTCACCTTACCCCCTGACTAAACCAAGGCATGACATCCACAAGGAGTAGGCCTAGCATAATCTGATAAAAGGTCCGAAGCTAGTCACTAACCAACCGCTCCAACATGGCCAAACTAAAAAGAACTATCAAAGAGGTTGCCCTAAGTGGTGGTCTGAACTACCTACCTTACTAAGGACACCACAACCAGGAGCTCCTACTAGGCGAGGACTCCTATAGCCTGATCAAGAAGTATTCTCTTTTAACACATGTCTTCTCTTAGGGTTTGTATATTTCCATACTTGGGCATGTAAAAAGGAGGGAGCTGAGCGTAGCGACCCAAGGAGAACAGGGCATCGGCCTCAAGTCCTGTCTCGGTACCCAATAACCTACCAAGCCCTCGCAAGGCGACACTTAATCCTTTTTTTTTTTTGCTCACTTTTATTTTTGCTCCAACCTTCCTTATTTTCTTTTTTTCCAGCAAGATGCCACCCCTAGGAAGACAAGGCATCGGCCCTAGGCCGGACTCGTCCCCAGGAACCTACCAGGACTTCAGAAGGCGATGATCAACTGCTTATAAATTTCCCTTTCTTTTCTTTTTTTTGTGATAGGGGTTAGAACCCCTTTTTACACACCTCTGTAATATTTATTTTCTTTAATATATTCATGGTTTCTTTTCCTTTATCATCATTATTTTTCTTCTGGCAGGCTTCTCTAACTGCCTCACAACTAACAAGAACTCCTGGAACGACTGCCTAGCAGGCTAGCAGAACAGGGTCACTAGGACTCCCTTCTAAAACAGGTCTTTTGATGCTTGACAATGTCTTTACAGGAGGCAACGACTACTCAGACCTCCCTCAAACATACTGAATCTAAACCTGGGACTTCATGCCTTGGACGTCGGTCCCCAACAAGAAACGAAAAACCCCTTAACAAGTACACAAACACATATAGCATAAAAACCACAATACTCATAAAGGAAAGATATCACCTGGATAGGGCCACGAGAAGCTTTCATGCAAGAAAAGGCTCCTTCCAAGCTCTTCTTCTGAACCTGTCTAGCACAGAACTAAAACAAGAAACCATTGACCGCACCTGCACTAAACAGACAACTGGCCCTCTTGGCCTAATGAAATAAAGCACTTCACCACAAAAACTTGATCGACCCTCTTGGCCTAATAAACATTCAAAACCTCGCAACACTGGCCCTCTTGGCCTAACAAGATCAAACAGAATAACACCTACACATCCCTCCCTGAAAGAGCACAGATATACAATAATAAGCTCCTTCCCAAGGAGGAAAACACAGGGCTCGCAGCCCTAAACTAAATGCATAAGGTTATGACCCATCCCTCTTGCATATATAGCAAGAGGCATACGCATAATATGTTGTCTAATCAACCTATGGGTCCAGGATAATAATAGTAGATTGGTCTCGGCTACTCCTTGCATCACCCATATCAACCATCGTCTGCCATATATTGCATGCTCTGATAACATTCCCCACAAGCGACCGGGTCCTGTTTCATCATTAATAACAATATCCAAACTAGGACCACAGTTAAAGAAGAGGTCTTCCTCATAAGCAAGATTTGCCAATGAATCCGCAAACTGGTTCCAATAATGTGGAATCAGCTGAAAAGACACTCTCTCAAACTCCTCAAGTAGGGTCATCGCAGTCCGATGATACATACAAAGAATGGGATTCCACACTGTGTACGTCCCATCTAGCTGATTCAGGATCAACTGGGAATCCCCTTTTACTAACAACCGACGAATACCACCTTGTTTGGCAATATGCAGTCCCATAATCAAGGCTTTATACTCCGCCATATTGTTAGTGAATCCTAACCCGAGATAAGCAGCTAACTTCATCGTAACTCTTCGTCGGGGATCTCGGATTGCTACTCCAACACTCCCATTTTTATTAGGGCCCCTGGACGCTTCGTCAAAATATAATGTATACGTCCACAACGGCTTTACACAGCCTGCCATCATGAACTTCTCTATTCGTAATTATGGTAATCAAAGTTTAGCATGTTGAGAGGATGAACTGACGGCTCCATCCCACCTTCTTCATTGAACTCAATAGGGATACTTGTCAACAGTCGTAAGCAGTGATGGCAAAATACTTTAATCTCCCACACAAAGGTTCTGTCTTCTTGCTCAATCACTTTGTATCCTTTGCTCCACCAGATAAGTTTCCCCTGATGGTATCTCTGCTCCAGATATGGGTGCTTCAAATAAGGGATTAACCGACCCATCAACCGGCTTTTAAGCTCTTTTGCAGGTCTCAAATCATCCCCAGCATGGACCTGCAATGCATTTCTCTATATTAGCATACTTAGAAATAATAAGGTTTAATCTTATTAAGATTAACCTTATTCTTAAACTCTACTCCCTGTAGATCAGAGCCGTAGACCTATTCTTTCCTAACCTGACAATCTTGTAGGGCCCATCCCATTTAGGTTCCAGCTTCCCTGGAAATAGCTCCCTACGCGCATCATAATAGAGAACTAATTGGCCTTTTTAAAGAGTATATTTATTTGCTCTAAGGTCATGCAACCGCTTTATCCGACGCTTGGCTACCTCCTGGTGTAATAAGCTCTGCAACTTCAGCTCATCTAGGTGGGCTAAGGTGGTGAAACGTTCAAAAAGGGAATCCTCATCTCCCAAGGAGTGGTTAATTGCAAACCGTATGGTTGGCAATTCGATTTCAAGGGGTAATACACACTCTTCCCCATAAACCAATTTAAATGGAGTATGGCCGGTAGCTCGCTTGAACGTGGTATTATACGCCCATACTGCCACATAAAACTTCCTGTCCCAGTCTCGTTTCTTCTCAGAGACTATCTTAGACAAGATACCCACAAGCTGCTTATTAGTACTTTCAACTTGTCCGTTTGCTTGCGGATTATAAGGTGTCATTTTATTGTGCTTGATTTTTGATCACTTTGTTCAAAAAATGGGTTCCATGGTCCGACACTAATTCTTTCGATGGACCAAAACGGCAGATAATCTGCTCTAAAAGGAAACTTGCAGTCTCTTTTGCATTGTCCTGTCTTGTCACCCGCGCTTTTGAACATTTTGTAAAATAATCAGTGGCTACTATAATGTACGGGTAGTAGACGACTGAGTAATAGGACCCACAAAATCAACGCCCCACTTCTCAAATGGAAGGATAGCCATGATAGGCTTAAGTGGACGTTTCCTATTCTCTCTACTGTCATGTCTTTGACAGGTATCACATCTCTTTACATACTCAAAGGAATCTTGGAAGATGGACGGCCACCAATACCCAGCTCGTAATGCTTTCTGCGCCATCAACCGTCCCGCGAAGTGCCCTCCACATGCAGAGTCATGACACTCCTCCAAGATAAAAGGGACCTTGTCAGACATCACACATTGATGATAAATGTCATCAACACCCTGCCGATATAGTGTCCCTACGATCAAGGAAAACTTCAAAGCTTGCTGTTTGATTTTCCTCTTTTCAGACTTTGACAATCCAGCTCCCGTCTCTCCTGTTAATAGATAATGCATAATAGCAGCATACCAAGATGGAATAGAAGCTGTATCAATTTTAAACATTTCCTCAATATCACTTCCTTCAGTCAAAATCTCTTTCGGCTCCCCGAAATCCACAAGGCATTCCACAATATCCTGCAACCTCGGTGGCTTACTCTTAATCTCATAATCGAACTCCTGCAAAGTGATTAACCACTTTGCCAAACGATCAGGCGGCTGTAGCTTGTTCATAAGCAATCTAAGTCCTTCCGCCTTCGTATAGAAAACTACCTTTTCATAGAGGATGTAGTGCCTAAATTTCTTAGTCCCAAAGACCATCGCAAGATACAACTTCTCCATGTAGGTATAATTAATCTATGAAATGCCCAATTTTCGACTCGCAAAAGCTATCGGATGATACCACTTTTCATCCCTGATTTGGGCTAAACAGCAGCTTATACTATGCATAGTGGCTGCTGAAAATATATAGAACACCTCGCCTCTTTTAGGTGCTTTTAAAATGGGTGCTTTTACTAGCTCCTGCTTCACATCCTCGAAAGCTACTTACAAGGGTCGCTCCATTCAAATGAACAACTAAAGGATAATAAATTTGTTAATGTCAACTTTCTTTCTGCCAAGGCATTTATAAACCTCCGATAGTACCCTATTGATGACAGAAAGCTATGCACCTCTTTTGGAGTGCATGGTGGACTCATAGCGACATAACCTTGATCTTTTCAGGGTCAGTTGCTATCCCTACTCAACTGACCACATGGCCTAGCAATAGCCCATAAGGTACTCCAAAAACACACTTCTGTGGGTTAAGAGCGATACAAAATTGTCTACAATGCTCAAAGCACTTTCTTAAAATAATCAACATCCTTTTCCTTACAGTGGCTGCCCCCAGGTCATCAATAAATACTTTCAACTCATCTGGGGAGATGTCACCAAAGGTCTTGTCTGCTATTCCTTGCCACGATCCAGGTGTATTGCATAAACCAAAGGCCATCACATGGTACGCAAAAGTACCAAAGACAGTAATAAAAGTTGTTTTCAACTTGTCCTCTTCTGCAATTGCCATCTGGTTGTATCCCACAAAGCAATCCATGAATGAATATATTTCCCTACCCGCTAATTGATCCAAAATCTAGTCAATGAACGGCACGGGTAGTAATCCTTAACTGTCTGCTTATTCAGCTCTCTAAAATCCACACATAGTCGGATCTGGTTATTTTTCTTCTTCCTGATAACAACTGGGGAATACCATTCTGTGTGTTGTACAGGAAATATTAAACCAGCTTTCCTTAGCTTTTGTAACTCCTCAAACAGCCCGTCCCTCAATTCAAATGGCATACGCCTTACCTTCTGACGCACAAGACGACTGCCTTCTTTTACAGGAATAGTATGAACAGCCAGGCTGGGAGGAATACCTCTCAGCTCATCATAACTCCAAGCAAAGATGTCGCGGAATTCTTGAATCAAGGACACATAGTTCTCCCTTTCTGCTGAACTGAGCATGGAACCTAATTTAATTGGCCGCGAATCGTTCGGCGTGCCAAGGTCTAACTCAATCACATCCACATCTCTTTTCCTATCTTGAGGTTCTATCAGCTCATTTAGAGTTATCTGATAGATGTCCTCTGTAGTGGACCCCTCTTTAGATTCATCACTAGATGATGTCTCACTACCAGATGGATCGTCTGTTGTCTCTAATTCAGTAGAAGATAAAGGAGCTCTCTCACTTTGAGGAGACTCAAGATAAGCATAGACTATTACTCGATTAGCACCTCTACCTAGAACCACTCGACCGGCGGGTATATTGACTTGACAGTCTGTTCGTAAGATCCAAGGCCTACCCAGCAAAACTCGATAGCTAGGGCGTCCTGCAAATCTTATCACCCTAAAGTCCAAGAAACATTCTACACTTGCAACTGTAATATGGACCTTAGTAACACAACCTTCTGGTTGTCTTAGACTATCATCAGCCATTCTCAGAAGGGTGGAGTTGTCTTTCTGGATGCCTAGACCCAACCTCTCCATCAACTCTGAACTCATGATATTGACGGAGGATCCAGTGTCTACAATGGCATGTTCCACTAATATTCCATCTACATAAGTTGGAACCCTAGGACAGTTCTTTTCAGCATGGTCAAACCAATCTTCCCCTACTCGTGGTATGCCCAAGGGTTCTACAATATACCCGATATGCAGGATCTTCTTAAATTCCTTGTGTACTCCTGGAGATAATTTGATCAATTGCAAGAGATTCACATCTGGTTTGACTTCGCAAAGAGAACTTGCTAAATCAAAGTCATGATAAGTAGCCAAAGCTCTCTTTTCTCGCCAAACCATCCTCGCTTTTGGTCTTTGGACCAGTTTCGGTGCTTCTTTCTTGGCTCTTGCCTTCTTTCTTGGCACTGCCTCATCCTTCTTAGGGCCGCCTTTCTTGTCAACCGGCCTTAGCAGTCCCCCTTCTATGCTAGGACTCTGGACTTGCGTCCCCTTATCCCCTTGTTTAGGGTTTGGCTCAACCGGTTTTTCCTTATCTTTGTCAACCTCTTTAGCCTTTTGGCCTCTTGTCACGGCTCTTAAGTTAGAGGTTTTAGCATCATTGACTCGTATAGCCTCAATAAGGCTGACTTCGTTGCCTTGTGGCACTTCTGATATTTGTTTTTCCCCTCTGCAATATTTGCCTAGGTGTATCATTCTGCTGCAAGTTATTTCCTTGCGCTCTATGATTCACTGGGCCCGGTTGTGTACTCCCTTGTTGGAGAAGCCACTCATTACTCCAACAGGTAGCAACTAGATGGCCCAACTTCCCACAAATGTCACATTTCACATTTGGACAGTTTCTGGGGAAGTGCTGTCCACCACACCATTTACAACTGAATCTAGAGGGTCCACCCTCTTCAGGGCGTTGACTCCCTATCAGATTTTGTTGCTTCTTCAAAAAGTATTGCAATTGGGCAGTCGGTGGAATGGGAATGCAAGTTTGCAACTTACGAAATACTCCCTTCAACTTCTTAGCATATGCTTTCACATTCTCGTGAGGATCTTGACGTGTTACATTCAAGACCTGCAACCAATATTGGCCACCTCTTTCAGGGACATATTCTGCTCAAAAAGCTGCATAGAATTGATCAATGGTGGTTATGGTTTTCTGATTTTATCAGTATAAACTGATCAAACTCATAGCAAACAACAACATAATGCATAATCAGCCCATGGGAACAATATTCATGAAGCAAATTGCATAAAACATCAATTCCTTTTGGAAAAAAATAATATTACCCTTCTTTATGGGTTGCGGGTTTTTATTTGCCATGTTTCGGGACTGATTTCCAGCAGCCATTAATGTCCATGACAGTCCAGAATCAGCAATCTACCCTCCTCTTGCATCACGGAGAAATCCCATCTTGGTTGGACGTCGATCCTTCTTCTTCCCACATGAATCTGCCTCTAGAAGAGAGAGAGGGAGAAGAGAGAAAGACTGAAATCAGAGATTTCCATTGAGGCCACCATTGCGCGAGCGAAGGGCGGCAGAATGATCAGCAAGCAGAGGGGAATGAATGCCCCTGATCATTGGTATGGGTTGCATTGAGGTTGCATGATGCCTCCATTCCCATAAAGCGCATTTTTTGGCACAGATATGGTGCCCTTCTCCTCACGTTATTTTTCCTTCTCAAAGATGCCACGCTTTGTGCTACATCAAATGCTACATGCCTCGCCCCAAAGGTCATGACCACTTGACCAAAATTTGGTCCACCTTTTCGTATCTTGCCTGGTTTCTTGGCCATTTCCCCGCCCGAACTCCGAATTGAGCTCTGAAAAATCCTGGGCATCCGGCTTGACATCCCGCATTGGCCGGTAACTCTTGACAACCCGCATGGTAGTCTAAAAAATTATCAAAAATCAACAAGTGTCGCTCGGGTGCCTTTAAAGCACTTTGACGCTTAAAATCGTCCTAGCTCGAGCCGCTACCTTCGACGTTGAATATTTTTCCCTTGATATTCGTAATTTTTAGCTATTTTTAAGCACTTCTCGGCAGCAAAACTCGGCTCTCAATATGCCATATTGCACTCTTTCCTCCTTTGTGAACGGGAGTCGGTGGGCACAGTCTTGTTGCGACATTTTATGTTCCTGTCATAAACCGTAATTTTCATTAGTGCTTTCCACATAGTAATTTGCTGATTGCTGAAAAAGAAAAACTCGCTTTTTGAATGAATTCATTAAGAACCAATGTAGATTTTCCTTTTCAGACTTTGACTTTTTGCCCTTTACTTTAAAGTTTCCATGTCCTTTTTCCTACCCCATCCGTTTTTCATAATATATGTTTATGCATTTCATTAATTTTGATTTGATTGGCCTGATTTGATTCACCTTATCCCCTCCCCTTCCAGCTTGAGAAGAATCCTTCCTAGGATTTAGGTTCAGAAGGGCAAGGGCGTTTGGCATAGTGGTGTAGGAGTTACTTGTGAAGGAGCCAATCATAGAACTGGGGGTTATATTCTAAGTGAGCTTCACGGTCTAGATCAAAGGGTTGAATCCCCACTTGCATGATGTATGTGAGAACATCTGTTAGGAAGTCACCAGAGTTGACACGGCTAGCAATGTGTAACTCTTCCTCAGTCAACAAGCAATCGAGGTAGGGGTGTCCTTTGATGTGTTCCTCCATGGGTCGGCCCCGAAGAGTGGTTAACACTCTATACGAGGTTGGTGCAACATATGTGGGGTCGTATTTCGCTGTTTTGATAGCATGGCACTGCTCAGGGTTGGTCATTAAGCGGCACCCTTCAACTTTCCATTGCAGCCTAAGAGTGTACCAATGCCTCAAGAACGGATGATAGCAGAAGTAGTTAGCTGATCGTATGACGTGATGAGGCGCTGTTTGATGGCTTGCTCCTTGGAGTTCTCGCTATTGAGCAATTCAGCAGCGGAGCGAGAAGCTTTTGCGAATGCGAATTCAAAGGTCTCCCAGGAGCACGACATCGTTTTAACTTCAATTGCAAAGGGTTCCTCCAATGTACTAAGTCTAGGTGGTCGTAGCTTAGTGCTACTAGCGACATGAAGGTGGTGTCTATTTGTTTAATGCATTCCACCACGTCATCCCCGGTGTCTTCAGCAAGGTCGGCGGCCAGTGCTAAAAAAGATTTGCATTCATAGGAGGGCGTAAGGCCGACGGGTGGTCGAGGTTTGCTAGAACTAGAGCCTGTGACAACGAAGAGTTGCGGTTGGGAGTGTTCTTGAGTCTACGGTCGGGGTGCTTGGATTATGGGTGAATTAGGAGCAGCCACGACGAACGGACTGCTGCATTCAGGTTGGATTTGGGGAGTTGGATTGACTTGGTCGGGTGATGACTTGTGACGGAGTTTGTTGTTTGGGCCGATAGGCTTGTGTGACTCTCTTGGGTTTAGGCGTGGATGAGTCGGATGGCTGTGGTTTTGGAGAGCACTGCGGCTTATGGTTTGGAGGGTTTATGGGACTTGGGTTGATCAAGCTTAAGGGTGGCATATGAGTAGTGCCTTTGACCGTGTAGGCCTTAGGGATCCATAGCCAGGTGTTGCCCATGTAGTAGCCTTGCGCATGCAAGAGGGCTTTAGGGACCCATCTTTGCTTGATCATGCGGCGCTTTCTGTGACTGCGTCTTGGTCTCCTAGGTTTAGAGTTTTTGGTTTTATGAGGATAGGAGCGTCGACTCCTAGGCGGCGGTTGCGGCTGCTTAGATTGCCATTGAAAAGGCTGTTGGGCCTTAGGTTTTGCTGTTGTGGGTTGTGATTCATGAAATCTGGGAGGTGGCGGCCGCACACTATCCCCCTCCTTGGACTTGGTTACGGATATTTCTACCGGTGGCATTGCAGACAGTGATGAGGTCGCACAGCCCCCCTTGCTAAAAGCTGTGACAATGTGAACATTGCTATTGCAAGGTGGATGCACTGCGACTCATAATCAACATTGCAGTGACTCTGCTTTTTGAAAGTTTGCCCCAGCAGTGCCTCCGTGCCTGCGTTTTTAGCATTTGGCAACACGTAAAAAATCATTGGGACAGTCTCAGACTCCATATGGTGGCTGTGCACTTGCCGAGAAGTGCGTAGGAATGGGCCCCATATGGGCTTAATTTTGCATTAGCGGGTTGAAGTGGTGATCTGCCAAGTTGAGTCTATTGATCTTGAGTTAAGACATTGAAGTCAGCTCCCTCATCGATCAAAGTGTTGAAAGCGCATGTTTGTTTTGCAATGACCGTGATATGGAGGTATGCGGGCTCTACGGATTCCTCATCTTCATCATCAATCTCAGTGATTGTGGCAACTCGTATCTTGACAGGTGGTTCTAACATCGGGGGCTCGTGCAAAGGATGGGTGGGAGGGTAGTACTTCTTGACATGACTACCATTGAAGAAGCCTATGCCCTCATCGTCTAAGGTCTCGAGCTCGACATTGCCTGTGCGGCTAATCACACGAACTTTGAAAGGTCCAAGACCTCTAAATTTCATTTTTTGCTTATGCCCCTTAACTGAGTAGAGGAGCACTAAGTCACCCTGTTCAAAGTCGCGCTGCTTGACATGCTTGTCAAACCAACTCTTGCGTTGGGCCTTCTCACATATAAGCACATGGGTTGCTAGAAGGTGAGTCTCTGAGAGGTGTTCGAGTTCGACCAGGCATTGCGTCCATGCCTCCTTCCCTTCCCATCTTTCTTGAAGTGCTATTCTCAGGCTAGGAATGAAGAATTCTAATGGTAGAACCGCTTCAGTTCCATAGGTCAGCCTGAAGGGGGTTTGACCGACAGCCGTTTTATAAGCTGTGTGGTAAGCCCACAAAGCTGCCATCAGCTTGTTGTCCCAGTCGCTGTGTGAGGCTGAGACCACCTTGGTCAGGACATTGACAAGAATCTTATTCGTGGATTCTGCCTGACCGTTTGCCTGAGGGTAGTATGGCGAGGATTTGCGATGGATGATGAGAAAGGTGGATAGGAGATGCACTATCACTTCGCTGATGAAGTGCATGCCTTGGTCACTGACCAGTTCAATGGGGTAGCCGAATCGCGAGATCACTTGCTCCCATGAGAACTTGGCAGTCATCCTAGCGTCATTTTTTCGTGTCACTCTTGCCTCTGCCCATTTCGTGAGGTACTTCGTGGCCACAATGATGTACTTGGCCTGTGAATACTGTGCCACAGGATTGATGGGTCCTATGAAGTCAATTCTCCATTTTTCGAAGGGTTGTCGTGCAATAACTGGGGTCAACTCCATCTGATCCTTGTGAATCGGGACTTTTGTCCGTTGGCACTTGTCACAATGCTTGACGAATCACGTTGCATCGTAGAAAAGCATGGGCCACCACAACTGAGATTGCAATACCTTTCGTGCTGTCGTATCTCCGCTAAAGTGTCCTCCAGCAATGCCGCTGTGTGCCTCTGAGAGCATATCGTGCATCTCATATTCGCATAGGCATCTGCGTAGCAATCCATCTTGCCCCAGCCTATAGAGTTGACCTGCAATCAGCTGATAGGGCTAGATCTTAAGGATTAATCGCCTAAGTCAGGATTTTTCTATCGATCAATCAGGCAATCCGTGTTTAAGCACTTGGACTATGTCATCCGCCCAATATGGCGTTAGATCAGCCTTGAATAAATCTCTCTCTCTAGACAGGTTAAATAGATAGGTGTCGGGTAATTCGTCAACAATGCCTTGTCCAACGGCTTCTCCCGTGGGAATGCATGACATATGGTCAGCCATGTAGTGCCGTTTTCCTTTTCGTACAACCACAGAGAAGTCGAATTCCAAGAGCAGAAGGAGCCACCGAGCTATGCATCCTGTAGCGCAAGGTTTGTTTACTAGATAGAGCAGGGCTTGGTGGTCCACAAAAAAGGTAAAAGGTGTGGCCAATAGATAGTGCCAGAATTTCTTCACAGCAAACACCATGGCTAATCCTTCTCTTTCTATCGTCGAGTAGTTCACTTCCGTCTTAGTGAGTTGTCTGCTAGCAAAGCTCACTGGATAGTCTAAGTTGTGTTCACCAGGTTGACACAATACTGCCCCCATGGCAAACTTAGAAGCATCGATATATGCACGTGGAAAGTAATGGTCCAATTTGGGGCTCGTAGAATTGGTGTTGTGGTTAGAGCCTTTTTCAACTCTTCATATGCTCGTTGGCATGCCTCGGTCCATTCGAAGACGATCAACAGCTTGTACAAAGGTCTGGCAATCAATGTATAGTTCAGTACAAACCGCCGATAGTACCCCGTATGGCCTAGGAAGCATTGAACTCCCTTGTAGTTGATTGGGGGTGGAAGGTCAACAATAACCCTGACTTTTGAGAAGTCAGTGGCAATGCCGTTCTTCGATACCACATGCCCTAATATGCATCCATGCTTTATCCAAAACAGGCACTTTAAGGGGTTCAAGGAGAGACGATATAAGCAACACCGCTCAAAGACTGCGCGGAGTTGTCGAGTGGACACAGAGGCCGTCGACAAAGACTTCCAACTCCTTGCGAAGCATGCCTTTAAAGATGGTGCACATGAGGCGTTGGAAGGTGGCAGGGGCATTAGTCAACCCGAAGGGCATGACTATGTAAGCAAAGACGCCCCACTCAGTGGCGAAGGCACTGTCCGTAGGATGCACTTGCACCTGGTTGTACCCTAAGAAGCCGCCTAGAAAATTGTAGGCTTCCTTGCCTGCCCCTCTCTCAAGCATAAGCTCGGTGTATGGCAATGGATAGTTGTCCCTCTTAGTAGCAGCGTTCACCTTCTTGTAATTGACACACACTCAGATTTTTCCATTCTTCTTCATTACGATGACTATGGGCGATACCCAGTCTGTGTGTTCAATTTCGTAAATGAATTCCGCTCTCATCAACTTATCAATCTCCTCTTTGACAGCATGAGCGTGTTTTGGATTCATAGGGTACGGTCACTGCTTGACCAACGTTGCATCTGGCGTCATGGATATGTTGTGAGTCACGACACTCGGATCTACCTCCTTAAGCTCTTCTAAGGACCAGGCAAGCATGTCTATGTACTCTCGCAAGAGAGCGACAAGACTCGTTTCTTCTTCCTCAGTCAAGTCATCGGCAATGAAGACTGGTCGGGGTGTTTCCCCTTCCTGGGCTAGGTTCACCTCCTTGACCTTGGCTGGTGGTCCCTCGATCGGTTCGCTCGTTTGCCCTTGACGCTTGCACCTAAAAGAACTACTACCCTATCCCCTTTTTTGAATTTCATAAATTGTTTAGGGAGGTCCTGCGGTTTTCGCTGTTCTTCCGTTTGTGTATCCCTGGGTTGTTTTGCCTTTTTCTGCCTTAATCGTC